>NC_059097.1:6737808-7024963 GCF_020497125.1 Mauremys mutica | reverse complement strand
ACCAAGGTCCTGTAGTGGCACCAAATCTAATGTAAAGGGGGTCATATGAGGTGGCTAAGACCAGGTTATGGGTTGCTGGTTATGATTATGCTGTCTGTATGTATGTATGTATCATTTTGTAGTTGAAGTTATGAATATTGGCTCTATACTGTCTGTATTTCAAGCTGGTGCTGTGCTTCTGGGAGATATCGCAGACAAGTTGGTGTTAGCTCTGCCTAGCCTGCTTGATGGCCCATTAAGGACCATCAGCTACACAATTGACCCATGGAGAGAAGGCAGACACGCCTTGTGACTCAGCAAAGTATGCAGGGACTGGCCCATGTGACCCCAGACTCCATTTTGCTGTAATTTTCCACAGTAAGGACAAAGAGGTTCTTACACCTGGAAAAGCCTATATAAGGCTGATGCCTCATCTCCATCTTATCTTCAATCCTGCTTCTACCTCTGGAGGGACTTTGCTACATGCTGAAGCTCTACACAAGGGACTGATGACCCATCCCAGCGGGGGATGTTCTCCAGAGACTTGATTTGAACCTGCAGTTTATGCCATCACTGCTACAAGCCTGAACTAAGAACTTTGCCATTACTGTATGTAATTGATTCCAATTAACCAATTCTAGCTCTCATCTCTACCTTTTTCCTTTTATGAATATACCTTCAGATTTTAGATTCTAAAGGATTGGCAACAGCGTGATTTGTGGGTAAGATCTGATGTGTATATTGACCTGGGTCTGGGGCTTGATTCTTTGGAATTGAAAGAACCTTTTTCTTTTATTGGGGTGTTGGTTTTCATAACCATTCCTCCCCGGGACGGGTGGCACTGGTGGTGATACCGGGAGACTGGAGTGTCTAAGGAAATTGCTCGTGTGACTTGTGGTTAGCCAGCGGGGTGAAACCGAAGTCCTTTTTGTCTGGCTGGTTTCGTTTGCCTTAGAGGTGGAAAAACCCCAGCCTAGGGCTGTGACTGCCCCCTGTTTGAGCAAGTGGTCCTGAATTGGCACTCTCAGTTGGGTCCCGCCAGAACCGCCTCGTCACAGGAAGCTATCAGAAATCAATGACCAATCAATGAAAATAAGAAGGAAGTTTTGAAAATTATATTAATCCTAACAATGGTAGTGATAAATTACTAGACGGAAATGGCAGAATTATCAAAAATAATGCAGAAGAGGTAAAAGTGTTCAATAAGTGTTCTCTCCTGGATTTGGAGAAAAACAGATGCTGTACTCGTATCATAAGATGTTGACGATGACACTCCTTCCATTCCAACAAGAACTCACAAGGACATTAAACAGCAGCTATTACAGTTAGACATGTTTAAATAAGCAGGTCCAGATAACTTGTATCCAAGAGTTTTTAAAGACCTGGTGGAGGAGCGTGGTGGACTATTAATGTTGATTGTAATTAGGACTTGGAACACTGGGGAAATTCCAGAAGACTGGAATTAAGCTAATGCTGTGACAATACTAAAAAGTGTAAAAGAGATGACCCAGCTAATTATAAGAGTGTCAGTCTGATATCAATACTGAGCAAAATAATGGAGCAGTCGATACTGGATTTCGTTAATAAAGAATTAAAGGAAGGTAATATAATTAGTACCCATTAACAAAGGTTTAGAGAAAATAGATCCTATCAAACTAACTGGATATCCTTATTAGATGAGATCAAAAGTTTGGTTGCAGCTAATATTATTGATGTAATATATCTAGACTTCTGTAAGGCATATGACTTGATTCAGCACAATATTTTGACTAAAAAACTAGAATGATACAAAATAAACACAGCATACATTAAATAAATTAAAAACTGGCATTGTAAATGGGGAACCATGGTCAAGTGGAGTTATTTCTAGCAGGTTCCCACAAGGATTGCTTTTTGCCCATGTGCTATTTAACATTCTTATCAATGACCTAGAACAGAATATAAAATCATCATGGATAAAGTTTGCAGTATCACAAAGATTGCGGGTGGTGGTAACTAATGAAGTGGCAGTAGATTCAGGCTCCAGCACTGGGAGTCTGGGAAGTTGTTCCAGCCCTGGCTGGAGGGTTATTTCCTGTTCCACAAAGAGGAGAAGTTCCATTCCCAAATCCCGTGCCTTGAAATTAGACCCTATCTGAAACTACACCCCATATTCAGCATAGTGGTATGGTTATAATATGATTAGGACATAATTATGATGCATTTTGTGCAAGATGCGTCATGTGCTGAATATGATTATCCTATTTGTGTGCATGGATCATGTTTGTATCTGAAGTTATGGATATTGACTCTGTATCTGTATTTCAAATGTGCTTACTCTGGGTAACACCCACAATGAGCCTTTCAGGTACAACAATGAAGAAGTCAGACAGAGCTGATGGCTTATCAACAAAGACAATGGACTGTGGAAGAGCTTAGCCTTCCTGTGATTGTTTCAGCCAACCTATGAGTCATGGCTACTATGACTCAGCAGGACATGCTAGGACATGTGACTAGACCACATGACAACGAACTCCATTTTGGTACCTGTATTTTTCCACAAACTGGACTGGGAACTGAGTTTGGAACAAAGGGTTCCCGCCATATGGAAAAGCTACATAAGGTGGGTGTGACATCATCTCTTGGCCTCATTCCCCACACAAGAGAACTCCTGGAAACATTTGAGGAACAAAGACTGAACTGGGGGAACTGCTGGTTCCAGGGTAAAGGGATTTCTAGCTTGTGTATGGAAACTTGGGGGACTGCTTGTAGCATCAGTCAGGGTGAGAAATTGCTAATTCAAATTCTATCCATCTAGTATGTTAGGCTTAGTTTGAGTTTTTGGTTATCTGCTAAGTAATCTGCTTTGATCTGTTTGCTATCACTTAGAATTGTTGGGATACGTTAGGGTTCAGTAAAACAGCTGGGAAGCTGCTAATGTGCTGACATGCATTGGGGACAAAGGCATAAGCAGGCAGTAATTCTTTGCTTAACAAATAAGTTGCCATATTTTTCCTTTCTCTGTTGCTTGTAAGAATTGACATTGATGCAGCTGCATGAGAAGTGTAGTTGCTGGAATGAATGTCCTTTGTGTGAAAGAAAGTAAAAGAAATGTTACCTCCCCCTCCCCCTTCCTTTCCCAGCTACATAAACAAGCCCTGGCTTATGGCCCCTTCCTCCCTCCCCGAGAACTGCTCATTGACCCTTCCTCCATACCCTGAGAACTGCTGTTTAGGGAAATTTGTGGCAACACGTTATTGCAAAGAACGGTATTTTCAAGGTAAAAATGCCTCTATGATATGTGTAATACTGTGATAGTGGATAGGGGTGGGTATACTAATTGTATGAGTGTTTCTACTACTTAATAAGGGGTTTGGGGGTGTTGTAACGGATGTAGGTGTTTACATACAAACTTAGATAAAAGGCATGTGATGTAAGTAATCCAGTGCTTACTCGATAGTTGGGTCAAGGGGAAGAAGTAACGCAATAAAGAAGCCTGTATTCATATCCGCCTCTGGATCAACCGGCTCCTTTTTAGTTCTAACAATAATTACTTCAAATCTACCTTTCTGCCATTAATAAACTTGTTTTATGCTTTATCTTAATCACTCAAAATGCACTGAAGTGTTTGGGGAAAAGCTGAGCTTGGTTAGCACAGGCTTGTTGTGCACATCTGTCCCATATCGAGGGGAAGGTGAACTATATTAATGAGCTTACATGATACAGATCCCTGTGCACTATAAGATGGGATAATTCTGAATTTATACTACTGCAGGTGTGCAAGGTTGGGGAGCTGGGAAATTGGCTGTTGTCGTCTATCTGTCCTTGAGCGGCTCAGGTAAAGCACTCAGGTAGCTTAGCTGGGTGCATGGCGCCACCTGCTGTCGTGTTGGGTGATAACAGGGCCTGGAGAGGCTGGCTGAATCTCCAGCAAAGCAGTGAGAGAAGGGCCAGCCCAGCTTGAGGGTTAGAGGGCACAGCGGTTCCCAGAAGCCCCCCAGACTGCCCCCTGGGGGTGACAACCCATCACACCCTAGAGTACACAAGTCTCAGCAGGTTTGTCATATCCTGTCCCCTCCCTTTCTCCACCCGAGATATTTCCTGCCTCCCACCACCTCCAGCAGCTCCTACCCTCCTATGCATTTACTGCTCCTCTCCCTCCAAGCAGAACCCACCACCAGCTCCCTGGTAATCCCTTACCTGAGCCAGCTCCATTGCAGCCATTTCCTTCCCTTTGGGAGGATGAAATGATCTGGAGCAAAACGTGGACGTTAATCTGTAGCCTGCCAGGACGAGAAGGGCAATGTGAGAGAATGCAGAGGGGGCTTTTGTCCATTCCACATGCTGATTCCTCCCGGATTTTTCCCTGTTAATGGACACTCTAGGTTCTGCCACACTGTGAAGCAGAGTGACCTTATTCCAGTACAGGCCTAGCCCCCTCTCACCAGGGTGTAACCCTCTGAGAGATGGTGAAACCCTCCCAGTAACATCCTCTGTTATACTTACCAAATTTGCAGACAATACCAAACTGGGAGGGGTTGCAAGTGCTTTAGAGGATAGACCAGGGAGGGAGAGCTCAGTGGTTTGAGCATCGGCCTGCTAAACCCAAGGCTGTGAGTTCAATCCTTGAGGGGGCCATTTAGGGATTTGGGGAAAAAATCTGTCTGGGGATTTGTCCTGCTTTGAGCAGGGGATTGGACTAGATACCTCCTATGGTCCCTTCCAACCCTGATATTCTATGATTAAAATTCAAAATGATCTGGAGAAAAGGCCTGAAGTAAATAGGATGAAATTCAATTAGGACAAATGCAAAGTGCTTCATTTAGGGAGGAACAATCAGGTGCACACATACAAAATGGGAAATTCCTGCCCAGGAAGGAGCACTGCGGAAAGGGAGCTGGGGGCCATAGTAGATCACAAGCTAAGTATAAGTCAACAGTGCAAAAGGGCAAACATCATTCTGGGATGTATTTGAGGGGGTACTGTAAGCAAGACACAAGTAGTAATTCTTCCACTCCACTCTGTGCGGATTAGGCCACAACTGGAGTACTGTGTCCATCTGTGGGTGCCACATATGAGGAAAGATGTGGACAAATTGGAGAAAGTCCAGAGAAGAGCAACAAAAATGATTAAAGGTCTAGAAAGCATGACCTATGAGGGAAGATTGAAAAAATTGGGTTTGTTTAGTCTGGAGTAGAGAGGACATGATAATAGTTTTCAAGTACATAAAAGGTTGTTACAGGGATGTGGAAGAAAAAATTGTTCTTAACCTCTGAGGATAGGACAAGAAGTAATGGCCTTAAATTGCAGCAAGGGCAATTTAGGATGGAGATTAGGAAAAAACTTCCTAACTGTCAGAGTGGTTAAACTCCAGAACAAATAGCGTAGGGAAGTTGTGGAATCTCCATCATGGGGGATTTTTAAGAGCAGGCTGGACAAACACCTCAGGGATGGTCTAGATAATACTTAGTCCTGCCTTGAGTGCAGGGGACTGGCCTAGATGACCTCCCAAAGTCCCTTCCAGTTCTATGATTCTATGAAAAAAGGCCAGAGAAGAGCAGAATCAAAGGAGTCACTCTGAGGGATTCTCCCTGTCACTGTCCCCAAGGCAGCTCTCTCAGGTTAACTAAGTTGTTTGATGCTTTAGCCTTTATCCAGTCTCTCCTGGGAGTGCCCCTTTCATGGGCTGGGCCTAGTTTTAGCTTTTGGGAAGCGTGACCCCGGGGGCTCTGAGTCTGGGCCTTCTTGCCTCAGCACATCTTGTTCCTTTCTGTGGCTCCCCAGTGAGTCCCAATGAGTAGATACTCCTCATACAGACTGTGAACATAAGACAGGCCCACTGCCTCAGACCAATGGTCCATCTAGCTCAGTGGCTAATGCCAGGTGCATCAGAGGGAAAGAACAGAACAGGGAATCATCAACTGACCATCCTGTCAACCATTCCCAGCTTCTGGAAACAGAGGCTAGAGACACCATCCCTGCCCAGCCTGCCTGTGACACTGGCAGATGAGGTGTTAGCTCTTACACAAGCCTCTATGTCTTAACTGAACATGGACAAACGCACAGTGGAATCAGTCTGACTCACCTGTGTTTGTATTCTTAAAACAGGTATTAGGATTATAAGAACATTTTTAGACTTCATTAAATGCTTGTGAGTTGCTGCCTGGGTTAATATCTGACTAGTTGCATTGTGAGCCTCTGTGGCTGTGTAAATCACCACACAGGAGGGAGACTTTACCTAGGTGAAGTGCTGATTGGCAACCGAATGCATTACACCCTGCCTGGCAGGAAAGGTCCATCAACACCAGAGAGACTATTATGGGACGTTAAAGAAGACACAAGACTGTTGTTGTGCTCTTGACTTTCCATTAGCTGAGTTTCCAGGACAGAGCACATGGCAGGAAGGGGATGAAAAACCCCATACAGAAGGAACTGATGATCTGTATGCTGCTTGGACTCTGGGGGGCAAAGTTTTTACGCATCAGCAAGAGATCCCCAGCTGCCTAGCCGGGGTTAGTCCTAAAGAATATGCAGAGCTTGCTTATTATAGAAGCTTCTATTACCATTTGAAATTTCAGACTGTAACTCATCTGCATCTATAGGATTACCTGCTTTAACTTTGTAAACAACTCTCCTTTCCTTTTAAATAAATATTAATACAGGTTATGACAGGACTGGCTACAAGTGTTGTCTTTGTTGGAAGATCTAAGAGTCATTTGACCTAAGGAAGTGACTGGTCCTTTGGGACTGGCAGTAACCTGAACATTGCTGTGATTCATAGAATCATAGAATCTCAGGGTTGGAAGGGACCTCAGGAGGTCATCTAGTCCAACCCCCTGCTCAAAGCAGGACCAAACCCAACTAAATCATCCCAGCCAGGGCTTAGTCAAGCCTGACCTTAAAAACCTCTAAAGAAGGAGATTCCACCACCTCCCTAGGTAACCCATTCCAGTTCTTCACCACCCTGCTAGTGAAAAAGTTTTTCCTAATGTCCAACCTAAACCTCCCCCTCTGCAACTTGAGACCATTACTCCTTGTTCTGTCATCTTCTACCACTGAGAACAGTCTAGATCCATCCTCTTTGGAACCCCCTTTCAGGTAGTTGAAAGCAGCTATCAAATCCCCCCTCATTCTTCTCTTCTGCAGGCTAAACAATCCCAGTTCCCTCAGCCTCTCCTCAGAAGTCATGAGCTCCTGCCCCCTAATCATTTTTGTTGCCCTCCGCTGGACTCTCTCCAATTTCTCCACATCCGTCTTGTAGTGTGGGGCCCAAAACTGGACACAGTACTCCAGATGAGGCCTCACCAGTGCTGAGTAGAGGGGAATGATCACATCCCTCGATCTGCTGGAAATGCCCCTACTTATACAACCCAAAATGCCATTAGCTTTCTTGGCAACAAGGGCACACTGTTGACTCATATTCAGCTTTTCGTCCACCGTAACCCCTAGGTCCTTTTCTGCAGAACTGCTGCCCAGCCATTCGGTCCCTAGTCTGTAGCAGTGCATGGGATTCTGCCGTCCTAAGTGCAGGACTCTGCACTTGTCCTTGTTGAACCTCATCATATTTCTTTTGGCCCAATCCTCTAATTTGTCTAGGTTCCACACTGGCCACAGGAGTCGACTAGTTCTCCCTCCCCAGACTGCCGAGGGCAGCCATGGATAATTAGTGGGTTATGGGAATTAGAAGATGAAAATTCACTAAGAACAAAGATATTTGTGTGTTTATTATTAAATCCCCAGACACCCACCAATCCCCGTCCTCCTTCCGATGAGCTATTAATATCTAAGGGACTCAGCTACTGATCCTGCAGTCAGTTCCTGCCCTTCCCCACTTTCTAAAGCGGCACTTTTAAGAACAGGGCAGGGAAACATGTAAATACTTTGAACCAAATTCCAGAAGCTGCTGAGCATGGAGAAGTTAAAATGAAACCAAGGTTCTGTCTCTCCAAGGACCTGGCCCCTAGTGCAAAATAACAGACACTCCCCAAAAATCTGAAATGGCCACTTCATAGCTGATAAAATGTTATTAATCTGTTCACTTCTGGGAATTACCACTAAGAGAAACAACCCAGTGACGGTGATATCCTGAGGAAAAGATCTCATGTGTCTTTAGATCATACCGATTTGTAAACTGGAACGATATACACTAAAATGCCTAATTCGTGGCCCTACGGCAATTGCCTGGTGTCACTACAGGGCAGAATTAAGGTTGGTGCCTTAGCTGTGAATTTCCATCCCCTAGCATATTGCAATTGCTGTTAAGTGGGTTTGACAAAATTCATTGTGTCTATTTCTTTCTTTTAATTTCAACAGATAGCGATATTTATTTTTAAGCCATTTTTTCAATGTTTACAATTTTAATGTTCAGAGCTGTGGGAAGTTATGGGGGTCGTCAGACAACAATTATTTAATAACAGTAACTATTGAGAGTCCGAAAGCCAAATCATATAACTGTTCAAAGAGAAATTGTCAATGTCACACCCAAAATATACAGTGTAAATATCCTTAAATCAAACTTCACTTTCTCCAGAAGCATTTCTGTATATTACCTATATAAATATTTTTTCATCTGTGTGTGTGTGTGTGTACAGTGAAATTAACATTTACTGCAATTTATTCATAAAAAAACAATCCTGTCAAGTGTAATTTTAAGTAATGAAGTACTTGAAGTCTTTCATTTCCTAGACTGGAATGTTTCACTTCAGGAGAATCACACCCTCCCTGTGATGTATTTCACTCTCAGTACCATAACCCCCTCGTGATGTAGCTCCTGTCTGGGAGCTCTGCTGAAGCCAGTGGCATTATGATCAGGTGACACTGACATGAGCAGAGACACATGGGGGAGGGTGGAGGATGAGGTAACATGGAGGCTACCAGAGTTGAACGTGGCCGTAAGAGCAAACACTCTCTCAGCCTCTCCTCTCTCCCACCTCCCAGAGTCAGTAATTGTAAATCGTTCCCTGAAATCTAAATAGCCCCAGTATGAGAGACAGTGATTAACGCAGGTACCTTAGGGGCTGCAGCGCCAACCCCCTGCCTGGATGAGGAGGGTGAAGAATTGCAGTAGAAATGGGTTAGGTTGGGAGAGGGCACAGCCAGTGATGAGCTGCCAAAATCATAAGAACCGGTTCCCTTCTCACCCCAGGAGGGGTCATGGCCCACCCCCCCACAGTACTCCTGCCCCATCCAACCCCCTGCGTTCCTTGACGCCCCCCCCACCCCAGGGACCCCTGCCCCATCCACCCCCCTTCTCTTTGTCCCCTGACTGCCCCTGGATCCCTTGCCCCTGACTGCCTCCCACCGCCCCATCCAACCCCTGATCCTTTCTGTCTGCCCCACCAGGACCCTTGCCCCTATTCAATCCCCCTGTTCCCTGCCCTCTGACCCCCCAACCCCTATCCACCCCCTCCACCCCCGAACTACCCTGCCCTCTCTCCAACACCCCGTCCCTGCCCCCTTACCACGCTGCCTGGACGTGGCTGGCGGCGCTACAATCTGGCTGCGGCTGGAGCTGGAAGCCTGGGGACGCAGGGCCGGGGCAGGAGTCGCTTGGCCGGAGCCGGAGGATGTGGTGGGAGCCGGGTGACCGGAGCCAGGCGGCTAGCCAGCCAGAGCCAGGGAGGGCCGCGGCCAGAGCCACTCAGCCGGAGCTGGAGCCGGGCACAGCTGGGGCTGCCGCCGCGCCCGGACCCGCACTGCCGGAGCCCGGCCGCGTGGCAAAACAGCAGGAGCCAGGCAACTGGAGCCACGGGGCCAGGCAGTGTCCGGAGCCGGGCATCCGGGTAGGTGGGGTTGCCGCCGCCGCAGTGCCCAGACCCGCACTACCGGAGCCGGGTGGCCGGGCCAGGAGTCGCGTGGCCGGGGCTGGGGGGCAGGGGCCGGGGGGGGGTCGCGGCCGGGAACGCGGGGCCGGGGAGGGACGCGGATGGAGACCGGCCGGGGCGCACGGCCCTCCTCGTTCCCTCTACCCCTACCTCGGCGGCGTCTTCCTGGGCCTGAGCGGGAAGCCTGCTTGATTCTCAGCCCTCCCATGCTCACAGCTGATTCGCAGGAGCAGGGGGGAGGAGAAGCAGGGAGCAGCATTCATGGGAGGCGGTGGAGGCAGAGCTGAGGTGAGCTGAGGCCGCAGCAGGGAGCGCTTGTTAAATTTAGAAGCCCTTTTAGAACCGGTTGTCCCACGTGTGACAACCGGTTCTAAAAGGGCTTCTAAATTTAACAACTGGTTCCCGCGAACCGGTGCAAACCGGCTGCAGCTCAGCACTGGGCACAGCTGATGTGGGACTGGGAGCTGAGTTGACCAAGAGGCCAGAACTCATGGAGGGTTGGGAGAAGAAGTCAACAGGACGGGGTAGAGGCACTTCTGTGTATTTTCCCCATTAACCATTCTGCCATGTATTTAATTTAGAAACTTTTCATTCCCATCTAAACACCTTGGAGCTAAGCTGGGTTGATGCATTTCCACTTACTGTGGTACAGTTGTAATTAGGTGCTTAATCAGATGCTCATGCAGCACAAAGCAGTCAATAATGGGTGTGCTTCCATTCATTAACTTGACTGTGTGCTGTGCATCGCTTTGAAAAAAAGATGCTGTGAGGGAGTGTCAAAATTTTAGGCAGTAAGAAATGGTAAGTAGGTATCAGTTCATTTCTCATGCGTTTCTCTCCTAATTTTAATGTCAGTTTTGAATCAGTATTAATACCATGTTGTTTTAACAGCAGTAGGATCCATTTGTATAATTGTTTGCAAGATTTCATTGGATATTGTGAACCAGCCGTCTTCACCTTTTATTTTCAGATTCCTAAATACACCCCAGCGCACCTCTCCTGACAGACTGCAGGCCCTGGCTGGTGACATATTCCTTAGAGAGCAAACACCTGACGAGCCCTTTCGCCCTCAAACGTGCATCTGGCTCTTTGACGTTGCTTTATCCGCCCCACCAGAAAACGCTGTAGGGAACCCGGTCATTACAGCCGACCGCACTAGGTACCGTTCTACCAGCTCTGGGCCAACATTCAAATGGTTCTGTTTGTTTATCTTTCATTCAGCTTCACAATTCTTAGATCCCATTTAAAAACTGGAAGTGAAATAACCGAAGCAAGTTAAGAAGGGAGCGGCACCTGGCACAGGCGGGGGTAAAACAATAAATGGAAAGAACTGACTATGCAAAAAGGAACATCGCAAACTATCAGAGCCTCAGACCCCTGCCCAACTGAACCCACCCCAGCCAGGCATATCAAGCTGGGTCCCTGAAAAATCGCCCAGCCCGTCTGGCAGTGAACGCTGCGTGTTCCAGGCAGAGCTACGGTGTGTGCGTCTGCTCTGCTGACATACTGCTTTGGTACGGAACGAGCCACGGCCACAGGGAGCAGAGACATGGACTCCTACAAAACACAATCCCAGGCCTGGTCTACACTAGGCGTTTAAATCGGTTTTAGGAGCGTAAAACCGATTTAACGCCAAAACCGTCCACACTAGGAGGCACCTTATATCGATTTTAATGGCTCTTTAAACCGGTTTCTGTACTCCTCCCTAACGAGAGGAGTAACGCTAGTATCGGTATTAACATATCGGATTAGGGTTAGTGTGGACGCTGATCGACGGTATTGGCCTCCGGGAGCTATCCCACAGTGCACCAGTGACCGCTCTGGACCGCAATCTGAACTCGGATGCAGTGGTCAGGTAAACAGGAAAAGCCCCGCGAACTTTTGAATATTTCCTGTTTGCCCAGCGTGGAGCTCCGATCAGCACGGGTGGCGATGCAGTCCGAAATCAAAATAAAAAAAAGAGCTCCCGCATGGACCATGCGGATGTGATCGCTGTAAGGGCAGGCAAATCCGTTCTATCAGCGCTCCGTTACAGAAGATGAAATTCAGAATCCTTTTTTAAAAATCTCCAGACAGACGCCATAGCAGGGACTCAGCGCACTGCAGCGTGACAAGCGTAACGGAAAGCCAAAGAATCAAATGGATGCGCATGGACTGGAGGACTGAAGCTATCCCACAGTTCCTGCAGCCTCCTAAAATTATTTGCATTCTTGGCTGAGCTCCAAATGCTTCTAGGGTCAAACACAGTGCCCGCGGGTCAGGGCATAGCTTGGCAATCTACTCACCCACCCCCCACCCACCCCCAGAAGCGAAAGGTAAAACAATCCTCTGACTCTTTTACATGTCACCCTATCTTTACTGAATGCTGCAGATAGACGCGATAGTGCAGCACTCAACACCAACATCCTTGCTCCCCCCCGTCATGGGCGGCTGATGGTACAAAATGATGGAAATCCATCCTCATCATCAGCATAAGCTGATTGTGCAAAAAGATGGAAATCCATCCTCATCATCAGCCTCAGCTGATGGTACAAAAGGACTGGTAACCGTCCTCGTCATCAGCCTATTGGCCCTAATTTTTTCTGGTGGATGGATGGTGCAATATGGCTGGTAACCATCCTCATCATAGCAACAGGGGGCTGAGCTCCATCAGCCCCCACCCTTCATGTGTAAAGAAAAGATTCAGTTGCCCCTGGACTAGCAGTGGGATGCTGGGCTTCTCTCCTACACACTGCTTAATGTCCTGTCTGGACTATCATAGCAGCTGGAGGCTGCCTTCCACTCATTTCTCACTAACAAGTCAGTGTGTCTTATTCCTGCATTCTTTATTAATTCATCACACAAGTGGGGGGACAATGCTACGGTAGCCAAGAAAGGCTGGGGGAAGAATGGAATCAACAGGTGGGGTTGTTACAGGAGCACCCCCTGTGAATAGCATACAGATAATAATTTCTGCGGGCTCTGACACAGAGCAGGTGGTTCTCTAACACACTTGCCTATATTAGGCAGCACTGATTCTATTTTTAGATACCAAAAAGGAGGGATTGACTCAGGGAGTCATTCCCAATTTTTGCTTTTGCGCCCCTGGCTGATCGGCCAGGGGCACTTATGACAGCAGCCAATGGTACAAAACGATGGAAGGTACAATATGGCTAGTAACCACTCTTGGCTTTTGCGCCCCTGGCTGATTGACCAGGGGCACTAGCAGCAAATGGTACAAAAGGACTGGTAGCCATGATCATCCTCAGTTCCAATTTATGGAAGGATTTGGATGGTGCAATATGGCTAGTAACCATCTCTGCTGTCATGCAA
Organism: Mauremys mutica; assembly: GCF_020497125.1. Taxonomy (NCBI): domain Eukaryota; kingdom Metazoa; phylum Chordata; order Testudines; family Geoemydidae; genus Mauremys; species Mauremys mutica. The sequence goes on along the minus strand of NC_059097.1, from coordinate 7,011,869 downwards.
AAGCAAAAGCATGCTTCTGTGTAGCGCTGCTGAATCGCCTGTGTGAGCGGCATCTAGTACACATACGGTGAGAGTCACAAACGGCAAAAAAAGCTCCATGATTGCCATGCTATGGCATCTGCCAGGACAATCCAGGGGAAAAAGGCGCGAAATGCTTGTCTGCCGTTGCTTTCCCAGACGAAGGAGTGACTGACGACATTTACCCAGAACCACCCGCGACAATGATTTTTGCCCCATCAGGCACTGGGATCTCAACCCGGAAGTTCCAAGGGGCGGGGGAGGCTGCGGGAACTATGGGATAGCTAGGGAATAGCTACCCACAGTGCAACGCTCCAGAAATCGATGCTAGCCTCGGACCATGGACGCACACCACCGATTTAATGTGTTTAGTGTGGCCGCGCGCACTCGATTTTATAAAATCTGTTTTACAAAACCGGTTTATGCAAATTCGGAATAGTCCCGTAGTGTAGACGTACCCCCAGATACACCTCCAATGCCGCATCCCCCCCACCTCCCCACTGTCTACCATCCCCTCCCCTACCTCCACATGGCCATTCTCAGCCTACTGCTAACACTTCCTCCCAGCCTTCAGCACTATAAATAAATAAAACATGGTGTTACAAAAGGTACAAAACCTGATCTGGACGTCAGTGAGGCTTTTGATACAGTTCCACATGGGAAACTATTCGTTAAATTGGAGAAGATGGGGATTAATATGAGAACCAAAAGGTCAATAAAGGATTAGTTAAAGGGGAGTCTACAAGGGGGTCATATTGAAGGGTGAGTTGTCAGGCTGGAGGGAGTTACTAGTGCAGTTCCTCAGATCAGTCTTGGGACCAATCTTATTCAACCCTTTTATTAGTGATCTTGGCACAAGAAGTGGGAGTGGGACACAGAGCTGGGAGGGATTCCCAATATGGAGGAGGACAGGAAAATCATACATGAAAATCTGCATGTCCGTGAAAGTTGGAGTAATAGAAATGGGATGAAAATTAATAGTGCACAAATTCTAGTTGTTAGTCCCCAAGTGCATAATTTTCCAATACGCTGGGGATTTATCAACTGGAACTGACAGAGGAGGAGAAAGACCTGGCTGTATTGGTTGATCACAGGATAATTATGAGCTGTCAACGTGATGCGGCCGTGAAATAGGTTAATGCAGTCCTAGGATACATTAGGTGAGGTATTTCCAGCAGACACATGAAAGGGCTAGTACTGTTATACAAGGCACCGATGAGACCTCATCTGAAATACACCTCTACCTTCTGCCCTTAAAGTCTGTGAGTCTATCAACTGTGCCTTGCATTGCACAGACACTGATGGAGATCAGGGCCCCATCGTGCAGCACATGGCAGAGAACCTGACTGAGATCAGCACCCCCATTCTGCTGGGCACTGCACAGACAGAGAGGGACAGTCCTTGCCCCAAATAGATCACAATCCAAGTAGACAATAGGGAGGAGGAAAACAGAGAGGGGCTGTGACTTCCCCCAGGACACCAAGCAGGTCAGGGACAGAGCCAGGAACAGACCCCGTTAACGCCAGAGCCACATCACCCGCAGCTTGGACAGGTCCCCAGACCCCACTGTATTAGGCTGCAGGAAGAGGTGGTTTGTCCATGGATGCACAGGCTGTCTTGGCAGGCAGCTCAGCTGCGGTCCCTGCACACAGCTGGGGGTGGGTGTCCTGGGTCAGGAGAAGTCAGTGTCCAGTCCTGTGGGGCTGTGCTCCTGGCTCATACCTCCAGCACTCACTGCTGCCCCTCCCTGACCAGCTGCACTGTTCAGCCAGCCCCAGGCCTCAGGGAGGTCACTGCCCCCCGTCCCCCATCTCCTGCAAGCCTTCAAACAAGGACATGGTGCACCAGTACCAGAGTGCACTAGTGTAAATTCTGTCTGTACTAAGGGTTTGCACCAGTGCCTAAAACACCAGGGTGGCAGAGACCTTCAGAAACAGCAGTACGGTGGCACTAGAACCTATTTCTAGCTTGGTCACGGACAGCCTGGGTGACCTTGGACACGTCAATGTTTCTCCTCCCAACTTTAGTCTCTTTACCCAGCTGCCACTCACTGGGGTCTCCTCTCTCTCCAGAGCTGCTCACCACTACAGTCTGTGTGGGTGTCCCCAGAGCTAAGGCAGGTCAGCTCGGGAATAGTCTTACAAGGGGGGCTGGGGAGTCTCTTTCCCTGGAAATTTTTAAGAACAAGTAGGACAAAGCTCTGTCAGAGACAATCTACATATACTTGGTCCTGCCTCGGCAGAGAGAGCTGGACATGACAACATCTTGAGGTCCTGTCCAGCTCTACATTTCTATGATGTTATGCAATATAGATACATACAAAACAACAAGATGAAACCAAATAAAAACGTGGTGTCAGGCCATTCAAAAAACAACAACAAAAAACTACACTGCACAGCATAAAATGACACAATACTAAGGAGAAGAAAGCAACGCAAAGCAAACTAACACACCTTAGGACAAAAGTACACAATGCAAAATAGGTCCACTCAAATCAACACAACACAGACACCGAACAAGCTGAGGCAAAACAATGCACCATAAAACTATGCAACACAACATGGGGCAATCCCAGTTCCAAATGGCACCATGCAAAACAGCTCAGCGTAGAACAGGACACAGCACAAAAGAGAATTATTTCAATGTAGGCCTGGAAGGCATCTTGAGAGGTCGTCTACTCCAGCCCCCTGTGCTGAGGCAGAACCAAGTGTTAGGATATAGATATTCAGGCCTGTCTGCAAAGGCCTGTACTTTAAGAATGTAGGTGTATTCTTATCACTTAGCTAGTTATAGAGGTATAATTGAAGGAATCAAAGATCACTGTCTGTGGAATGGCCTTCTCTTACTGTGACAGGCTAAGGCCTTCAGCCAGTACAGTGGTGCGATGTGATCTGGGTCGGGGTCAGTGCAGTGCCAGACCCAACGGGCACACAGATCTCAGTCGAGGTCTCTGAAGTGCCCAGCACAGTGGAGGCAGCGGTTTGGGTCGCAGTCGTTCGCTGCCTGCAACAAGGGGGACCGTGATCTCGGTCCAGGTCTCAGTTTTACCTGGCACAACAGTGGGGTCTGATCTCACCTGGGGTCTCTTCAGTGCCTGGCAGAACAGGGCCCAGATCTCAGTTGGGGTCTCTGCAGCACCTGGCAGAACAGGGCCACGCTCAGTACGATAAGAGCCCTGATCTCAGTCACACACCTGGAGAGAAAAGCGGGAAGATTTTTGAGCATTAGATATCAGTATTTCAGAACTGAGGAGAAAATGGGGCACAAACTAAATATTTGCCAATATAAAAGAGAAGCACCAACAGCTGGGAGATTTTGTGTCACCATTTAAAGGCTCAAGAGAAAAGATGGGAAATTGGAGGGGATTATACAAGGATATTGAATCAACAACAAAATGGGATGGATTCTTCTTGCCCCACACTCACATGGCCGGCAGGGAGCCCTGGGTGATGTCTTTTCACAGGGGACAGGAGTGGGGCTGGAGTGAGAAAGTCACTATCAGTGGGGAGGGCCTGGCAGTGGGGTCTGGGAATGTGACTAGCAAGTGGTGGGGGGTGCAGTGTATATTGGAAAAGGGGTAAAAGAAATGCAAACAAAACATGGTACTTAATTAAAATCCTGTTAGGGCTCCAAAAGGAGCATAGTAGATTGTGCTGCTTTTTCAGATCTTTGGAGCAGTGTTTTGGAGCAGAAGATGAAAGTGAACAGTAATAAGAACCCTGGTGGAAGTGAAATGTGTCCCTTTTGAAACAGTCTCTGAGCTGCTGATAGCTTTGAATCCAGAGACAACCCAAGAAAGACTCTGTCTGGATGCAATACCCAGCTGATGGGGGAAGGAGGAAACTGCCATTTGCAGCACAAAGAACCTGAGAATAATGAATGCATCTGGTCAGCAAACAAGCTACTAGAAGACTCAGATTATGGCCCTCCAGAAAAGGGAGGTGAAAAAACAAGTCAAGCCTGAACATAAGGGGAACAGGTTAACCCTAAGGAGAGAGAGAGAGTGTGTGTGTGTACAGAGCAGAAATTTGAAGCTGTGGGAAACTGAGGCACGCCACCTCATAAATTTCATAAATGATCAGTGAGTGGGGTAATTCACTAGCCTGACTATAGAACAAAATAAGGACAGCTTGAAGGTAATTCTTCTGTTCTTCCTGCAATTAGCAAGGAAATTTGAAAAAGGAATTGGTATTATTATTAAGAAATAATCTGTCCCCACCAGGGGGGTGGAAATAGTTTCTTTTGTTTTTCAGACACTCTACAACCATGCTGGCGCCAGCGGAAGAATAACCCAGAATACAATGGATCTATGTTTTGTGGTGTTTGTCTGTAGTGTTGGTCTTGCTGCTAGCATGAGGTGGGTGGGGGATGGCTTCAAAAGGCTGACCTGGGGGGAGAGGAAGAGGTGTGTGGGAATGCAAAATGCTCAACTGGGAGGCCAGCACCTGTGTAATGGCTACTATGGTGCCTGGAAATAGAGCGGCAACTAAGGTGGGCCCTACAAGCCCTATGGGAATAATGAGAAGGGGAGGAGCTCACTGGGAATCAATGGAGGGGTGTGAAAAATGGTGCACATCAAAGGAAATGTTTGGCCGTGCCCCTCTCCTATGACTATGCAGGAGCAGGATCCATGGCCTATGGCAAGGGGTGGACAATTGGGTGTACTGTGTAGGAGGGGTTTTGCTGGAAATGTACATATTTCTGGGGGCACAATTACACCAGCCCCAACCAAACTACACACATCTATATGCTGCTATCTGGACTTTGGTGCACAAATGGATCTGTAAATCTTATTGCTGTGAATAACTGAACCAGGGCATACGGCCTGATTCCATACCAAGTGGTTACGTTGGTTTGGACAATAACCCATTTCTCTGTGGACATTCAATGGACTTATAATATGGACAAAAGCACGTAAAACCTGCAGGGGCAACTTGCTGCAGCTGCCAGCAACGGGACACATTAAGATCCTGACCCTGTCGAAGGAGGAGAGGCAGTGTTTCGGTCGTGGCTCGGACGTGGGACCATACTGCAGTGGTCAGGACTCGGTGTTGCTGTGCATTGTATATTGTTAACAGCATTTGTGTCACGCTGCATGTGCAGATAACCTATAAGTAACGTAGTGAGCCCTTCCCACCCCGCAGTGTGCAAGACAACCCGGGCCCAATCTAATGGGAAGTCTGGGACACTAATTGGACTAGGCGTGGTATGCCCCTACGAGAGAAGGTGCAGGGCACGGTACTACACAAGGGGCAGTGGGACAAATGGAATATCGACACCTTCCACCTTGATGCCTGGCCCGACGAGGAAATGTGTCGCCCTCTGTCCTGTGCTTTTCCAGGGGTACCTGGGCAGGAGGCTCCCAAAAGAAAAAGAAAAAGAAAAAAAAAAGGGGGGGGGGGTGGAGTGTTAGGCTAGAGCTAGTCAGGCCTGTCTGCAAAGGCCTGGACTGTAAGAATGTAGGTGTATTCTTATCACTTCGCTAGTTACAGAGATATAAAAGAAGGGATCAAAGATCACTGTCTGTGGAATGGCCTTCTCTTACTACGACAGGCTAAGGCCTTCAGCCAAGATGTAGTTAGGCAGCCATATGCTGGGAAGTGTCTGGTCACATCCTCACATTCCAAACTAGTCACATTGAAATAAGGTGCTATTGGGCTGTTAGGAATACAATCCTGCCCTGATATTCCTGTCACCTCCAGAGAAAGAGAAGAGCCTAGAAGATGTAAAAGGAAACCTGGTTTGATAGCGTCCTGTCTGGCAAGAACTCACTTATCAATAGACACAGCTGGAAAACCCTTATCTCTGCATAAATGTAGTGGTGAAATCCTCACTTCTGTATTGTTTTGTATGTTTATTTGCATGGTCTCTGTCTGGTTCTGTGATTGTTTCTGTCTGCTGTACAATTAATTTTGTTGGGTGTAAACCAATCAAGGTGGTGGAATATACCGTAATTGGTTAAATAACCATGTTACAATATGTTAGCACTGGATAGTTAAATTTCAGTAAAATGACTGGTTAAGAAATAGCTAAGCAAAACTCAGGTTTTACTATATAGTCTGCAGTCAATCAGGAAGTAAATGGGGGAGAATGGGAACAGGGACTGGGGGAACTGGGATCATGTTTTGCTAAAGGGGGAAATGGGAACAGCGGATGGGAACAGGGACACAGGCAAGGCTCTGTGGTGTCAGAGCTGAGAAGGGGGACAGTAAGGAAGGAAACTGGAATCATGATTCCTGGAAGTTCACCCCAATAAACATCGAATTGTTTGCGCCTTTGGACTTCGGGTACTGCTGCTCTCTGTTCATGTGAGAAGGACCAGGGAAGTGAGAGGGTGAAGGAATAAGCCCCCTAACACCAAATATCCCTAGACATTCCCAGACTGGTGTATCTCTAATCTGGTCTTAAAAACCTCCAGTGAAGGAAATTCCACAGCCTCCCTTGGAAGCCAATGCAAGGCAAACACTGACCAAAACAACGCTGCACACACACACGCTGGGCTTGGGGTTAAGAGGAGAGGCAAGAATTCAAACAATCTGGGTTCAGTTCCCAGTTTTGCCCCAAATTCTCCATGCAAACTTGAGCAAATTACTTCAGCTCTCTGAGCTTCAGGGTATGGCTACACTGGCGATTTGCAGCGCTGGAAAGCCTCCACCAGCGCTGCAATTAGTAAGTGGCCACACCTGCAGGGCACTTCCAGCGCTGCAACTCCCTGGCTGCAGCGCTGGCCGTACACCTCACTCAGCATGGGGAATAAGGATTCCAGCGCTGGTGCTGCAGCGCTGGTCATCAAGTGTGGCCACACACCAGCGCTGTGATTGGCCTCCAGGGTATAAGGATGTATCCCAGAATGCTTTTATAAATTACTCTCTTTGTTTTGTTATGCAGCCTCTCTTTGTTTTGTTGTGAACGAGCTCCGCGGAGCTTCGTTGCCATTGCTGCTTATCTAAAAAACAAACAGAGCTCCTGTTTGCTGTGATCATCTGTACCTGGCTGTAAACAATCAAATGAGAGGCGGGCAGGGAGCGAATGAAACAGCGGGGAGTCGTGTTGGCTGCAGGCTGTTTGCAATAAAGAGTTAAGACTAAGGGGTCCGAAAAATGTTCTGATTTTTCAAGGAAGGAAGCTAAACACACAGTGTTGGCTCCAAAAATCCACTCTCTTTCTCCCCCCGCTCCCTGTCACACTAGACCCCACTCCACCCCCTCTTTTGAAAAGCACGTTGCAGCCACTTGAATGCTGGGATAGCTGCCCATAATGCATCACTCCCAACAGCGCTGCTAATGTGGCCACACACCAGTGCTGGTAGCTGTGAGTGTGGCCACACACCAGCGCTGCTCCTACACAGCTGGATGACCAGCGCTGCAAACCATAAGTGTAGCCATACCCTCAGTTTCCCCATCTGTAAAATGGAGAGTCGCCTCCCACCATTGGCCTATTTAGCCTTTCAGCTTTTTGTGGCAAGGCCTCTCTGTCCCTGTGGGCATGTCCACACTGCAGTCAGACACCGGCGGCTGGCCCGTGCCCGCTGACTTGGGCTCACACGGCTCAGGCTGTGGGGCTGTTTAATTGTGGTGTCCATGTTCCGGCTGGGGCTGCAGCCCAAGGTCTGGCACCCTCCCACCTCGCAGGGTCCTACAGCCTGGCCCCAGCCCGAGCCCAGACACCTACACTGCAATTAAACAGCCCCTTCGCCTGAGCCCTGTGAGCCTGAGTCACCTGGCATGGGCCAGCTGGGGGTTTTAATGGCAGGGTAGAGATACCCTTTGTGTCTGTTCAGCACCTGTCACAATGGGGACCCTGATCTTGATCAGTGTCTGTGCAGAGCCCTGCACAACAGGGGCCTTATCTCAGTCGGGGGCTCTGCAACTCCCAGCATTACAGGATCCCGGATTTTGTTTAGGGGCCCTGCAGCATCTGGCAAAATGTGGGGGCAGGATCTCTATCAGAATCTGTGCAGTGCCCAGTATAGTGGTGCGACATGATCTGGGTCGGGGTCAGTGCAGTGCCAGACTCAACGGGGACACAGATCTCAGTTGAGGTCTCTGAAGTCCCCAGCACAATGGAGGCAGTGGTTTGGGTCGCAGTCGTTCGCTACCTGCGACAAGGGGGGGCTGTGATCTCGGTCCAGGTCTCAGTTTTACCTGGCACAACAGTGGGGTCTGATCTCACCTGCGGTCTCTTCAGCGCCTGGCAGAACAGGGCCCAGATCTCAGTTGGGGTCTCTGCAGCAGCTGTCAGAACAGGGCCACGCTCAGTACAATAAGAGCCCCGATCTCAGTCACACACCTGGGGAGAAAAGCGGGAAGATTTTTGAGCATTAGATATCAGTATTTCAGAACTGAGGAGAAAATGGGGCACAAACTAAATATTTGCCAATATAAGAGGAAGCACCAACATCTGGGAGATTTTGTGCCACCATTTAACAGTTGAAGAGAAAAGATAGGAAATTGGAGGGGATTATACAAGGATATTGATTCAACAACAGAATGGGATGGATTCTTCTTGCCTCACACTCACATGGCCGGCAGGGAGCCCTGGGCGATGTCTTTTCACAGGGGAAAGGAGGAGGCTGGAGTGAGAAAGTCACTATCAGTGGGGAGGGCCTGGCAGTGGGGTCTGGGAATGTGACTAGCAAGTGTGTGTGTGGGGGGGGGGGGTTGCTGGGTGGGGCAGGGTGGGGGAGGGGAAGTAGCTGGGACTGGGAAACCTGGGGCTGGGCCGTCTCCATGGGGGACACTTGCTCCTCCCTCCCCTTCCTGGCCCTTCCCAGGCCCCGTTGCCAGCAGAGAGTGGCCCCCCAGCCCAGCCCAGAGGTGTCCCTGTCTCAGGGCCCCCCCAGCCTCTGCCCATTCACCCTCTGCCCAGCTTAGGAATCACTCAGGGGAACCATTTCCCACCCGCACAAGGACAAATCCCTGCAGGTGGAAATGGGGGAAACCCCCAAACCTGAGACCTGAACTGGCCACTGGCGAAGGGGAGAGAAAATGGGGCACAATCGGGGGGGGGGGGGACAGGGAACTTCTCAGGAATTGGGGGAGGGGGGGTCACCCTGGGCGCTGCTCGTGGCTCTCTAGGGAGAAAGGGGGCAGGACGGGGGAGGAGGGGGGTCCCCACGGGAGGGGGCAGCGGTAAATCCGAGGGGATCTCAGCCCCCCCCTTTCTCTCCCCGCGCCTCGGGGGTCACCTGCCCCCCCCCCCGGCCATGTCCGGGCTGCACCGACATTTCCCGCCCGCCCCCGCCCAGCCCGGTCTCACCCCCGCCCCCCCCAGACCGGTCTCCCCCCCCCAGCCCCACGCAGGGACCCCAGTGGGCCGGGCCCCTCCCCCCGCACCCCCCGCGGAGCCCCAGGGCAGAGCCTGGCCGGGCCCGGGGGGCGCTGGGCTCCTGCGGGGGCAGCAGCTCCGAGCCCCCCGCGGGCGCTGCCCCCCCCCCGGGAGCAGAACCCGGCGCTGCGAGATGCCGGGTCCCCCCCTCCCCGGGCACTGGGGCAGAGTCACCGCCCGGCCCCGCCCCCGGGGCTCGCTCCGGGGCCTGGAGGCTGCAGCTCCGCAGCGGGGCGGGCGGAGCCCAGGCCGGGCACGGGGGGTTAATGAAGGGCTCTCCCGCCGCGATCTGCGCATGCCCAGAGCCCCACCGGCACCAACCCTTCTCCGGCCGGGAGAGGCTCCAACGGCCCCGCGCGAGCCAGGCAGAGCCAACGCTCGTTCGCAGCCCGGTTCCGGCTCCTCTGCCGACGTCACTTCCGCTTCCGGAACAGTCAGGAACTACATCTCCCAGCCTGCCCCGGGGGCGCTTCCGCCCTCCGCAGCCCAGGTAAGGGAGGCCCCATCTCATGCCCGCCCCTCGCAGAGACCCCGCCCCCAGCCGGCGCCTCTCAGCCCCGCCCCGCCCCAGGAGCAGCGGCCCCGCCCGGAGCCCCCAGCCCCGCCCCCTCCCATGTGCCGGTCCCTGCCCGCGGCCGGGGCGCGTCCCCCTCGCGCCAGAGCCCGAGACCCCGGGAGCAGCTCGCGGGGCCCGAGACGCAGCGGCCTGTGGGGGGGGAGGCGGGGCCGGGCTCTGCCCGCAGCGAGCCCGGGAAGGGACCGGAGGGGAAAGTGCCCCCCGGAGACTGTCCGGCCCCAGGTTCCACCGGCCTCTTCCTGCTGCGCCAGCGCCCCCCCCCCGCTACTGCCCCCCCCAGCGCCCCCCAGCTGCCAGTCACCCACCCTCCTCCTGCTGCTGCTGCTGCTGCTGCCCCCCGCCCAGCGCCCCCCCAGCTGCCAGTCACCCGCCTGCCCTGCTGCTGCTGCCCCCCCCGCCCTGCTGCTGCTGCCCAGCGCCCCCCCAGCTGCCAGTCACCCGCCCCCCCGCTGCTGCTGCCCAGCGCCCCCCCAGCTGCCAGTCACCCGCCTGCCCTGCTGCTGCTGCCCCCCTGCCCAGCGCCCCCCCAGCTGCCAGTCACCCGCCTGCCCTGCTGCTGCTGCCCCCCCTGCCCAGCGCCCCCACAGCTGCCAGTCACCCGCCCCCGCAGCTGCTGCCTCCTCTCCACTACCAGGGAGTTTTCATGCTCCATACTCCCCTCACGTACCCTCTTAAAGCACCTCCCCAAAGGCCTCCCTGCTGCCCCTGTGAAGGGGGGGGGGGGAATTATTACTGTCTGTTTATGGAACTTCCATATACAATCCCGTCACACTGTCCAACTACCGTCACTTACTTGGTATAAAATCTCTTCAGAACCGGGTGCTTTTCTCTCATTATCAAATATTTCTTTTTAGACCTATTTCTTCCCCAGTTCTCAAGGATAGATTTAAAATATCCCGGGTGCGGTGCTGTAGTAGCCGTGGTGAGCCCAGGATATTCGAGGCTGCCCCCGTGATTTATATACAAACGTTCCGGGTTATTTTCCATCCCATTCCTTGTGGATCTGAAGCCGGAGAAAAGCTGCAGCCCCGCGCCTGCCAGGGACAGAGAGCACCGGTGCCCGCAGCCTGCAGCCCCGGAGAAGCCGGAGAGAAGCTGCAGCCCCGCGCCTGCCAGGGACAGACAGCACCGGTGCCCGCAGCCCCAGAGAAGCCGGAGAGAAGCTGCAGCCCCGCGCCTGCCAGGGACAGAGAGCACCGGCGCCCGCAGGCCGCAGCCCGAGAGAAGCTGCAGCCCCGTGCCTGCCAGGGACAGAGAGCACCGGCGCCTGCAGCCTGCAGCCCCGGAGAAGCTGGAGAGAAGCTGCAGCCCCGCGCCTGCCAGGGACAGAGAGCACCGGCGCCTGCAGCCTGAGTTTTCTGTCCCCGTCAGGCGCAGGGCCACAGCTTCTCTCCCCTGCTGGGCAGTAGGTGGGTGCACATAAATGCCCCGGCGGGCGCCATGGCGCTCATGGGCACCCTGTTGGGAGCCACTGGTCTACAGCCACGTGCAGATCCCTTTCTTTAGTTGTGTAGCCGATATGTTCTGCTGACGCTGCTAGGTGTAATGCATGTTCAGTAGGGGGTTCTCCCCTACTAATGCTGCAGTGTCCTTCTCCTCTAGGTTAGTATATTAATGATCTCATTTTGGTGTCACGTGTGTCAGTTCGTTGCCATGGCACTCGTGTGCTCAGACATCTGAGGATGCTCTGCAGAAAAGCTCCTTGAGTGGGGTGATCCCCAGGGAGTAGCTCAAACCTGCAAAGTGCCTGGCCGGGGCAGGACATTAGCCCAGCAAGGGAGTGGTGTGGCAGTGATATCACAAAGGCCTTTGGCAGGACCTCAGACTATTGGTCCAAGGTGGTGGGGAGATGGTGACTTCACAGAGAGATGCTGACATCAGCCAGGCAGGACAGGGGCGAGGGGCCAGGGAAACCTCAGAGACCCCTGTGGCTTTGCTTCAGCAAGTCTCCTTCTCCTGGTCTCTTTTTGAGGACTGAGAGAGTATTCGGGTTCACGGACGTGAGCGCCAGGAGGAACCTCTTTCGAGTTTTCTCCTTCCCTTTTAGTGATTTTACTAGAAAACAGCCGTCCCTGTTTAGAAGGTAAGAGCCTCCTGGAGGTTTGAAACCTGTTCAGTCTGATCCATCTGGTGGGAGTTGAATTCTAGGCATGGAAAACATGAGCTTAAGGAGGCAGAATTTTATTGCACACCTGGGATTTTGTCCCTTAGAATCACTCGGGACATTAGGGTTTGTCCTTTTTGTTTCACCTTTTCCTCCCTCCCTCCCCTCCTTTCGCTTCTTCTCTTGCTTCTTTTGTCCTTTCTCCTGTTCCCCTCCCAACACCAGGAGGTAGGATGGGGTGGGTGTGTGTTTTGCGGGGGAGGGCTCTGCAGCTCCCACTGTGGGAGGTCCACCCAAAAATGTGGGGCTGAAATAGTGCTCAGGCAGTCAGAACCAGATTAACCTTCTGTGGGTCCTGGTACCAAACATATTTGTAGGCCCCTATGTAGTCACTGTGGGCTCCGAGTGTGGGCCTGGTGGGGCAGTGCCATTGGTGCCATAGGATACCCGCTACTGAACCTCAGAGACATTTTTTATTTTGATCTCACACCTCTCCATGACTGTACGCATTGCCATACACAGCTCCCTCAGCCCCCGGGTTTTCTTATTGAGCTGTACACCCATGTGAGTTTACCAGTGTCCACAGTGAGCAGAACTTTCATAGTGATCAAGGAAACTCCCCACAGATTTATCTCCTTCCTCATTCAGACCTTCTCTAGCCATGTCTCCAGTACCCACCCCCCCATGTCACCAGTCACGGCATTGCTTGAACCTTGCAACTGCAGCACTAGAGACTCTAAATCCTCAGCCCTGGCCCTAGGCAGCTGCAGACTCTGCAGTTAGGCACTTCCCTCCTCTAGGCCATGGCTTTAAATACCTGTGATTCCCATCACCTGCAGCAGAGGCCACGAATTCCCATGCCCCCCTCAGCCAGCACCTAGTCGTGCAGAAAGTGAAGCCTGAATGATTTTGGAGGCTGGGATGCCAGGAGATTCCCGTCCCGGAGCAGCAGCTCTGCAACAAGCTCACATGCCCCCCCTCCGCTGTGAGACCAGGACCCTGTGAAGACAGTGGGGTTACCCCGTGTATAACCAGTTCTGGCCAAAGCCTGTTGAAGTGAGTGGGAGGCTTTTCATTGTCTTTAATGGGCTGTGTATAGAAGCAAAGGCCCCATTCTAGACTCCAGGAGCAAAGTGCCTGCTGTGCAGCACTGGTTTACTAGTGTAACAGGAAGGTCTCACATTACCTAGTGAATAAGCAACACTTCCTACAGCACCTAACTTTTTCTGAGACGCTTCCCACCCAATTACTAAATGTGAACCTGCTTCCCTTACAAGGGCTGAACATATCAGGTGAGATGGTCACAAAAGCAAGGCACTTCTGAGTTCAGCAGGGATTTTGGATGTGCACAGAACACATACAGGACTGGTTCCCGCATGGTTACTGCAGTAAAGTGGAATAATTTTCAGCTTGTGTGATTGGAAGATGTCTGGATCCATCTTATAAGACTGTCCTACATAAATGAGGAAAACTTGAGGTGCCTTTATTATTCTTTTGTTCCACTCTTTGTTTCTATGGGGGATTTGCCAGTGCAATATCACTGTCTTCCTTTTAAACAAGCAAAACTAAAACAAAAAAAAATGGTAATGGCTGTTGAAAATAGCAATTCCAGCCCTAGTGAGCACTGGGAAGCAAATGATAGTGGATCAGCATATTTGATTTAGGAGAAATGAAGTAACAGCTGCCCAAATTGAGCTTGAGCACTCCTGAATTTTGAGGGTGTTCAAATCTGGAAGGCAGGCGCTAGATTCCCTTTCTGAACATTAGCTAAATCTGGAAAGGAAAAAGTCAATTTCTATTTTCATGGCTCAGAAGTGGAAATCCTCCTGTGCTGTTGCTGAAGCTGCCCAGGTCCTCTAGTAATCCTCCCCTCCCTTACTTACCATTTTAACTTCTGGTGGGATCCACATACCTCCCTTGCCAGGCTTCAGATAGAAGGGGGACACTGTCCATTTAGTCCACCCAGTTCCTTCCTTGGGGGCTGCCAGGCGAGGTCACACCAGCATCCCTAAACCAGTCTGGGGAAGTCTTTTGAGGGTGCTACCTGGGCCAAAGCCTTCTACTCCTTGGGCACACTTGTTCCCCATTCACACTGCCACCCCCTTCTAGCAGCCAGCTCCCCAGCCACAGCAAGCTGCAGCGCATGGAGTCTCGCAGCTTCCCCCCTCCCTTTCCTGTTGATAGCAGCCAAGGGAATGCTGGGAAATGTAGTTCCTTCCCTGCTCCAAGGCAGGGAGCTGGCCAAGGAACTACAACTCCCAGGGCCCCGTGGGGTCTCAGCTCCCATGCTGGATCCGGGCTGCTCTTTCTGCAGAGGGGAGGATGCGAGTGTTACAGGCCTGGAAAAGCCTTGGCATTCTCGTTACACAGGCGTTCCCCGGCATGTCTTGCTGACTCAATCCGTGTATCCCCTTGATCCTTTCCATGGATTCATTGTACAGCTGATGACCCTGGACGGGCCATCAAACAGGCTAGGCAGTGCTGATGCCAATAGATCTGAGGGTGTCACCCAGAAACACAGTCCACAGTCTGGAATACAGATATACCCTACGTATCTATATCTCACAATACAAAGGTGATACAAACAAAAAAAATGATCATACTTGGAAAATTATAACATTTTCCCTGACACCTAACATGGCATATCTAGCACAATTCATTATTAATACCAATATGATAATAATAATAATAGTAATAATAATAGGAAGCGTCTCACAATTCCATGCAGTGTCACACTTAGTAAACCAGGTTCTTGAAGATGCAGAACACTTTGCTTAGGAGGGATTGAAAAATCCACATATCTGCTGGGAACACACACACAGGCCCTGTGTCAGTCTGTAATCCTATGTTCACTCTTCCGGAAAATTATGATCAATTTTGTACACAGTATGGTTTGTGAAGTATCACTTGAAATCACATAATCTACTGAATATTATCCTCCTGTTAAAATGTGTAGCAACACTGTATGTAAAGTTATGAGATTTTACTGTAGGATATTACAAAAAGTTACAATTCTGGGGAACACCCACAGACCAGTTCCTCAGAGACAGCAAGGCAAACAGCAATTCGCTGGCAGGGGGAAGGTGTGAAGAAGACATTTACATTCTATCAGAGGGAGACCTGAAACTCATATCTCCAACAGACAGCCTGTCACCATGACTCAGCTGAGAATTGAAGTTGTTTCTAATAGAAAGGACTGAATTATAAAAAGAGGTGAGGAAAATGCTTGGGACTCTCTCTCCCCTTTCCCTCTGCCCATGACAAATCCTGAAGAACTGACCTTGGGAGGCAGGGGCAGGTTAGGGGGGAGTCCTGGCTGAAAGGAAAGCCAGCCTGTCTCAGCACATGGAGAGAGAAACATTTGCTTTGAATCCATTGTAGCTTGTTAACTTAGACGTTAATTTGTGTTTTATCTTTGCATTTCTTTTGTAAACAATTCTGACTTTTATGCCTCATTACCCTTAGCCACTGAAAAGATTTTTTTTCGGCAGTTAACAATTTTGTTTTATTGTTTTACCTAACCAGTGTGTTTGGATTCAAGTGTGTTGGAAACTCCATTTGGAATGACAAGGTTGGCACATGTCATTTTCCACTGATGAAATGACAGATTTCATATGAGCTCCCATTGTTCAGTAGTGTGCTGGACAGTGCAAGATGCACATTTCTGGGAGAAGTCTGGGAGCAGAGAATTTTCTGGGGTTCTCTTGTGGGGTACTGTAATTCGAGAGTCACTGACTAGCAGCACTCAGTACTGTGTAGCTGGGAGCGAGTTACATGCTGGAGACGGTGTGTTACCTCCCCAGGAGTGGCTGTTCTCACAGTAAAGCAGCGTAAAAGGCACCCCAGCTTGGGAACTGAGTCTCACAGCTGTTCAACAGTCCAGATTGCACTATGGTTAATGTCACAGACACTCAAAGAGTCTCCTAGAACACATAGAAAGTAAATCCATGTCCCAGAAATCGAAGTCTCTAGAGAGAGGGCAAGTCTCCCTGGCACTGCTTCTTGCTGACAGACAGGTCCAGAGACAGCGAGAGCGTCCTGGGGAAGCTGGGAACAGTAACTATGGGCTGGTGGGGTTCAGGGGAGAAAGGGAACAGGAAGGGCAGGGATATCACTGATTGCAGGATCTCAGCAGTACTAGATGTCAGGATAACACATAGTGCAGCTCATTGGAAAACAATCTCAACTATACATAAAATTATGGGGTCTAAATTATGTTTCCACTCGAGAGATTTTGGAGTCACTGTGGATAGTTCTCTGAAAACATCCACTCAACGTGCAGTGGCTGTCAAAAAGCAAACAAGAAGTTGGGAGTCATTAAGAAAGGGATAGATAATAAGACAGAAAATGTCATATTGCCTCTCTATAAATCCATAGTACACCCACATCTTGAATACTGCGTGCAGATGTGGTCTCCCCATCTCAAAGAAGATATATTGGAATTGGAAAAGGTTCAGAAAAGAACAAAAAAAAATGATTAGGGGTATGGAACAACTTCTGTATGAGGTGAGATTAAAAAGACAGGGACTTTTCAGCTTGGAAAAGAGACAAAGGGGGGATATGAGAGAGGTCTATAAAATCATCACTGGCGTGGAGAAAGTGAATAAGGAAGTGTTATTTACTGCTCATAACACAAGGACTAGGAATCACCAAATGAAAATTAATAGGAAGCAGGTTTAGAACAAACAAAAGGAAGTATTTCTTCACACAACGCACACTCAGCCTGTGGGACTCCTTGCCTGAGGAGGTTGTGAGGGCTAGGAATATAACAGGGTTTAAAAGAGAACTGGGTAAATCCATGGAGGTTAACTCCATTAATAGCTATTAGCCAGGCTGGGTAAGGAATGGTGTCCTTAGCCTCTGTTTGTCAGAGGGGGGTGATGGACGGCAGGAGAGAGATCATGAGTCCAGAATGCTGTGGAAGATAGTGCCATAGTGTAGCACTCCTTCCCACTTCCCTCACCCTCCAGATCTAGGACAAGGAATCGGGCAGGAGTTTTCCCAATGGAACTGGAAGTTCCTGCAGTTTTCAAGAGGGGAGAAATGCAAAATCTGTGATTTCGCCTCACAGTGTTTGATAAGTGGCTAGAAACTTATCACAGTGACTGGGCCTGGCCAGGGAATGTCGGGCAGTGCTTGGAGCCAGGATTCTGGCACAAGCTGATCAGAGAGAAGGAACGTGGTTAGTAGCAACCCCCAGAGCCTCCATCCAGGGGCCCCCAACACCCCCAGTACCCAGAACCCCCCAGCCAGGGTCCCACCAGATATTTCCTGGGACCCAACTCCCAGAATCCCTGGCCAGAGAGATCCCAGATACCCCTCAGAGCCCCACCGGCCAGAGAACCCCCACCAGATCTTCACTGCCAGGCTGGGAATCCCACCAAGAGCCCCCACCAGTGAGGGACCCCAATTAGGAACTCACTGCCTTCCTGGGATTCCCCCACTGCCTGCGTAGGACCCCCGCCTGCCCTTCAGCAGAGAGGTAAGACATGTCCATGCCCTGTCACTAGCAAATAATGGTCACCATGGAGCCACCCCAGAGGTGGCTACATCACAGAGACCATTTGTCATGGGGTTTACGATACTTCTGGACCCACACTGCACTCAGAGTGACCTCCTCATCCCATGCCAGCTGGAGAAAAGAAAAGGGTCCAGCCAACTGTCCCGTTACCAGCTGGGAACCACTGATCCCCAAACAGGGGGTATTAATGGCTTTGATGGGTATTAAATATCTGGCTGGTCTCTTTCTTCAGCAAACATTTTAACAGAGGTAAAGGAGAGAACAAATGATTCTCAAAGGAGTCGGGAAAGATGATCTCTGGGCAATTTAACTCCCTACAACATCCAGGATGGAGAAGAACTCAGGGCAACAGGTTCCCTCGAAGGAAGAAGTTACTGGGATTTAGAAACACGGGGAACAGCCCCAAACCTGAGAGGATTTTTAACTGACATTTGATAATGACATAGAAAGAGGGAAATCCTGAGCTTTGAGAGCAACGTTCAGAAATGAAAGAGAAAGGGTGGAAATCTGAGAGATTTTGGATCCATTTTGCAAATTATAGAGAGGAAAGTGGAAAATCAGAGGGATTTTATATCAGTTGTTGATAGGAAGTAAAATCTGAGTGTTTCACATCAATATTTGATAAATGAATAGAGCGGAAACGGGCAACATTTGCAAACATTTTATATCCATGTTCAAGAATCTGAGGAAAGGTGTCAATCTGAGATTTTCTTTGTATTTTATCATGAGAGAGACAAGGAAAAAAATCTCAGGAGATATTCACTTAGAATTAGACAACTAAAGAAAAGTGGGGCAAATGTTTAGAGTATTTTATATCAGTCTTTGAGATTTGCAGAGAAAACAAGCCACAAGCTAAGCAATTGATAACATGAGAGAAAAATACCAAGATCTGAGGGGGATTTTATGTTGCTATTAAATAACTAGAGGGAAAAGGGAGACTGTTTGACTGCATTTTATGAGACTATCCAATATATAAACACAAAGTGATGGTTCCCCCCCACTGCCACCATTCCATGAGCAGCAGGGAGCCTGGGAGGAGCTGATTTAAGGGACAGGGGGAGCTGGAAGGCTCCTTGGATAAAGGAAGGGGGCAGAAGTGGGGGACGGGCAGGTGACTGGCAACTGAGGGCTGGGGGAAACTGTGTTGGTAGTTTGGGGTCAGTGGGTGGGATTGGGAAACTCGGGTCTGGGCAGTCTCCATGGGGGACACGTGCTTTTCCATCCCTGCCTTAGCAGAGAACGGGCATCTCCTCCCATCCGCACTCCAGGGCAGCCATGTGCTGGGGAATGACTCAGGGCAACAATTTCCCACCTGAACAAGGACAAATCGCTGCAGATAAAGTGGGGGGGGGGGGGAAGCTGCCACATCGGAGAGATTTTAAATGGACATTTGAGAAGTATGGAGAGACCAGGGGAAATCGGGGGAGATTAGAGAGCTCATCATTGCGGGGGGCGGATCTCCCTGGATTTTCTAGCCATGTGTGATAATGGGGGAAAAGGGGAAAACCTGGAGAAACTTTGTAAGTGGGAGGACGGGGCACAAACAGGGCAGGATTCAGTGAACTCACCTTCCCCCCGCCCACACGGGAATTTCCTGGCTGCACAAAACAATTAAAATGTCCCGCCCCAATGACCTTCCCCCCCCGCAACCCCGACTCCCCCCCTGCGCCCCCCAGCTCAACTCCTGCTCCCCCCCCAGCCCGGATCTTCCCTGTAGCCCCCACCCGCCTGACCCCCCCATAAATTCCCTGCTCAGCCCCCCCGCCCCATCCCAGCCCCGCCCCCACCTGCCTGACCCCCCCCATCCATTCCCTGCTCAGCCCCCCCGCCGCATCCCAGCCCCGCCCCCACCCGCCTGACCCCCCCCCCCATCAATTCCCTGCTCAGCCCCCGGCCCCGCCCCGCTGCCTGTTGCTCCCTCGCCCCATCCCAGGGGAATGTTCCGGCTGATACGGGCAGGGGGATACTGAGCATGCGCAGTGGCCGGGAGCAGCACAGGGCTATGGGGAGCGATTTAATGCACCGGCCCCCGCCGGGCCCCATCCCAGCGGGGGGGGGGGCGGATCCTGCTGCGGCTCCGCTGGGGCCGAGGCGGCTCCGAGGCTTCTCCCGGGTTCCCCGGGGCAGAGTCACGTGCCCGCCCCCCCAGCGCCCCCCCCCCCGGGGTCTCTCACTCCCCGGGGGCTCCGGGCGGGGCTGGGGCGGGCAGAGCCCGGGGCTGGCCGGGGGGCGGGGCCCAGCTGGAGAACCCCCCCCCCCCCGGGGAGCAGCAGCGGCTCAGCCCGGGCCCGGCTCACGCGGAGGCGGCAGCAGCAGCTTTGTTCTCCCGCCCCCAGCGAGGCTCGCACGGAGCATGCGCGATTTTACCTGCTGAAACCCTCCCTTACCTGGGCTGGAGAGAGCGGAAGCGGCCCCGGGGCAGGCTGGGAGATGTAGTTCCTGACTCTCCCCGGAGCGGAAGTAACGTTCGGGTGAGAGACCAAGCCGAGTTGCAAACGCGCGCGGGCCCCTGCGGCTCTGCCTGGCTCGCGCGGGGCCGTTGGAGAGGGGGGGTGAGACCGGGCTGGGGGGGGAGGGGCAGGCGGGAAATGTCGGTGCAGCCCGGACATGGCCGGGGGGGGGCAGGTGACCCCCGAGGAGCGGGGAGAGAAAGGGGGGGGCTGAGATCCCCTCGGATTTACCGCTGCCCCCTCCCGTGGGGACCCCCCTCCTCCCCCGTCCTGCCCCCTTTCTCCCTAGAGAGCCACGAGCAGCGCCCAGGGTGACCCCCCTCCCCCAACCCCTGAGAAGTTCCCTGTCCCCCCCCCCCGATTGTGCCCCATTTTCTCTCCCCTTCGCCAGTGGCCAGTTCAGGTCTCAGGTTTGGGGGGTTTCCCCCATTCCCACCTGCAGGGATTTGTCCTTGTGCGGGTGGGAAATGGTTCCCCCCAGTGATTCCTGAGCTGGGCAGAGGGTGAATGGGCAGAGGCTGGGGGGGCCCTGAGACAGGGACACCTCTGGGCTGGGGGGGGGCCACTCTCTGCTGGCAAGGGGGCCTGGGAAGGGCCAGGAAGGGGAGGGAGGAGCAAGTGTCCCCCATGGAGAAGGCCCAGCCCCAGGTTTCCCCTCCCAGCTACTTCCCCTCCCCCACCCTGTCCAACCCAGCAGCCCCCCCCACTGCTAGTCACTTTCCCAGACCCCACTGCCAGCCCCTTCCCCATAACCAGCCCCACTCCTGTCCCCTGTGAAAGCCACATCACCCAGGGATCCCTGCAGGCCATGTGAGTGTGGGGCAAGAAGAATCCCTCCCATTCTGTTGTTGATTCAATATCGCTGTATAATCCCCTCAAATTTCCACTCTTTTCTCTTGAGTGGTTGACATAAAATCTCCCCACATGATGCTTGTCCCTTATATTGGCAAATATTTAGTTTGTGCCCCATTTTCTCCTCAGTTCTGAAATACTGATATCGAATGCTCGAAAATCTTCCTGCTTTTCTCTCCAGGTGTGTGACAGAGCTCAGGGCTCTTATCGTACTGAGCGTGTCCCTGTTCTGCCAGGTGCTGCAGAGACCCCAACTGAGATCTGGGCCCCTTTCTGCCAGGCGCTGAAGAGACCTGAGGTGAGATTAGATCCCGCTGTTGTGCCAGGTAAAACTGAGGCCTGGACCGAAATCACGGCTTCCCTGGTGCCAGGCAGCGCACGACTGTAACCCAAACCACTGCCTCCATTGTTCTGGGCACTTCGGAGACCTCGACTGAGATCTGTGTCCCCGTTGGGCCTGGTATTGCACTGACCCTAACAAAGATCACACCCCACCACTGTACTGGGCACTGCACAGACCCTGACAGAGATCCTGCTCCCACATTTTGCCAGTTGCTGCAGGGGCCCTAAACAAAATCAGGGATCCTGTAATGCTCGGAGTTCCAGAGTCCTCAACTGAGATCAGGCTTCCTGTTGTGCAGGGCTCTGCACAGACACTGACCAAGATCAGGGTCCCCATTGTGGCAGGTGCGGAAAAGACACCAAGGGTATCTCTACCCTGCTGTTAAATACCCCCAGCTGGCCCAGGCCAGGTGACTCAGGCTCACAGGGCTCAGGCGAAGGGGCTGTTTAATTGCAGTGTAGGTGTCTGGGCTCGGGCTGGAGCCAGGCTGTAGGACCCTGCGAGGTGGGAGGGTGCCAGACCTTGGGCTGCAGCCCCAGCCGGAACATGGACACCACAATTAAACAGCCCCACAGCCTGAGCCGTGTGAGCCCAAGTCAGCGGGCACGGGCCAGCCGCCGGTGTCTGACTGCAGTGTGGACATGCCCACAGGGACAGAGAGGCCTTGACACTAAAAGCTCAAAGGCTAAATAGGCCAATGGTGGGAGGCGACTCTCCATTTTACAGATGGGGAAACTGAAGCTCAGAGAGCTGAAGTAATTTGCTCAAGTTTGCATGGAGAATTTGGGGCAAAGCTGGGAATTGAACCCAGATTGTTTCAGTTCTTGCCTCTCCACTTATCCACAAGCCCAGCGTGTGTGTGTACAGCGTTGTTTTGGTCTGTGTTTGCCTTGCATTGGCTTCCAAGGGAGACTGTGGAATTTCCTTCACTGGAGGTTTTTAAGACCAGGTTAGAGATACACCAGTCTGGGAATGTCTAGGGATACTTGGTTCTGCCTCAGCACAGGGGGCTGGAGTAGACGCCCTCTCAAGATCCCTTCCAGGCCTACACTGAAATAATTCTCTTTTGTGCTGTGCCCTGTTCTACGCTGAGCTGTTTTGCACGGTGCCTTTTGGAACTGTGATCGCACCATGTTGTGTTGCATAGTTTTATGATGTGTTGTTTTGCCTTAGCTTGTTTGGTGTCTGTGTTATGTTGGTTTGAGTTGAGCTATTTTGCATTGTGTACTTTTGTCCTAAGGTGTGTTAGTTTGCATTGTGTTGCTTTCTTCTCCTTAGCATTGTGTCATTTTATGCTGTGCAATGTATTTTTTTGTTTTGTTGTTGTTTTTTGAATGGCCTGACATCATGTTGTCGTGCGCTTTTTCTCTGTATGTTGTTTTATACGTATATATTGCATGGCATCCATGAAATGTAGGACTAAATAGGACCTCAAGATGTCATCAAGTCCAGCTCTCTCTGCTGAGGCAGGACCAAGTATCTGTAGATTATCTCTGACAGAGCTTTGTCCTACCTGTTCTTAAAAACTTCCAGGGACAGAGACTCCCCAGCCCCCCTTGTAAGACTATTCCCGAGCTGACCTGCCTTAGCTCTGGGGACACCCACACAGACTGTAGTGGTGAGCAGCTCTGGAGAGAGAGGAGACCCCAGTGAGTGGCAGCTGGGTAAAGAGAATGAAGTTGTGAGGAGAAACATTGACGTGTCCAAGGTCACCCAGGCTGTCTGTGACCGAGCTAGAAATAGGTTCTAGTGCCACTGTACTGCTGTTTCTGAAGGTCTCTGCCACCCTGGTGTTTTAGGCACTTGTGCAAACCCTTAGTACAGACAGAAATTACACTAGTGCACTCTGATTGGTACTGGTGCACCATGTCCCTGTTTGAAGGCTTGCAGGGGATAGGGGGTGGGGAGCAGTGACCTTACAGAGGCCTGGGGCTGGCTGAACAGTGCAGCTGGTCAGGGAGGGGCAGCAGTGAGTGCTGGAGGTATGAGCCAGGAGCACAGCCCCAGGGCTGGACACTGACTTCTCCTGACCCATGACCCACACACCCAGCTGTGTGCAGGGACCGCAGCTGAGCTGCCCTGCCCAGACAGCCTGTGCATCCATGGACAAACCACCTCTTCCTGCAGCCTAATACAGTGGGGTCTGGGGACCTTTCCAAGCTGCGGGTGACGGGGCTCTGGCGTTAACGGGGTCTGTTCCTGGCTCTGTCCCTGACCTGCTTGGTGACCTGGGGGAAGTCACAGCCCCTCTCTGTTTTCCTCCTCCCCATTGTCTACTTGGATTGTGATCTCTTTGGGGCAAGGACTGTCCCTCTCTGTCTGTGCAGTGCCCAGCAGAATGGGGCTGCTGATCTCAGTCAGGTTCTCTGCCATGTGCTGCACGATGGGGCCCTGATCTCCATCAGTGTCTGTGCAACACAAAGCACAGCTTATAGACTCACAGACTTTAAGGCCAGAAGGTAGAGGTGTATTTCAGATGAGATCTCATCAGTGCCTTGTATAACAGTACTAACCCTTTCATGTGTCTGCTGGAAATCCCTCACCTGATGTATCCTAGGACTGCATTAACCTATTTCACGGCCGCATCACATTGACAGCTCATAATTATCCTGTGATCAACCAATACAGCCAGGTCTCTCTCCTCCTCTGTCACTTCCAGTTGATAAACCCCCAGCGTATTGCAAAATTATGCACTTGGGGACTAACAACTAGAATTTGTGCACTATTGATTTTCATCCCATTTCTATTACTCCAGCTTTCAAGGACATGCAGATTTTCTTGTATGATTTTCCTGTCCTCCTCCATATTGGCAATCCCTCCCGGCTCTGTGTCCCACTCCCACTTCTTGTGCCAAGATCACTAATAAAAGGGTTGAATAAGATTGGTCCCAAGACTGATCTGAGGAACTGCACTAGTAACTCCCTCCAGCCTGACAACTCACCCTTCAATATGACCCCCTTGTAGACTCCCCTTTAACTAATCCTTTATTGACCTTTTGGTTCTCATATTAATCCCCATCTTCTCCAATTTAACGAATAGTTTCCCATGTGGAACTGTATCAAAAGCCTTACTGACGTCCAGATCAGGTTTTGTACCTTTTGTAACACCATGTTTTATTTATTTATAGTGCTGAAGGCTGGGAGGAAGTGTTAGCAGTAGGCTGAGAATGGCCATGTGGAGGTAGGGGAGGGGATGGTAGACAGTGGGGAGGTGGGGGGGATGCGGCATTGGAGGTGTATCTGGGATTGTGTTTTGTAGGAGTCCATGTCTCTGCTCCCTGTGGCCGTGGCTCGTTCCGTACCAAAGCAGTATGTCAGCAGAGCAGACGCACACACCGTAGCTCTGCCTGGAACACGCAGCGTTCACTGCCAGACGGGCTGGGCGATTTTTCAGGGACCCAGCTTGATATGCCTGGCTGGGGTGGGTTCAGTTGGGAGGGGGTCTGGGGCTCTGATAGTTTGCGATGTTCCTTTTTGCATAGTCAGTTCTTTCCATTTATCGTTTTACCCCTGCCTGTGCCAGGTGCCGCTCCCTTCGTAACTTGCTTCGGTTATTTCACTTCCAGTTTTTAAATGGGATCTAAGAATTGTGAAGCTGAATGAAAGATACACAAACAGAACCATTTGAATGTCGGCCCAGAGCTGGTAGAATGGTACCTAGTGCGGTCGGCTGTAATGACCGGGTTCCCTACAGCATTTTCTGGTGGGGCGGATAAAGCAACGTCAAAGAGCCAAATGCGCGTTTGAGGGTGAAAGGGCTCATCAGGTGTTTGCTCTCTAAGGAGCATGTCACCGGCCAGGGCCTGCAGTCTGTCAGGAGAGGTGCGCTGGGGTGTATTTAGGAATCTGAAAATAAAAGGTGAAGACGGCTGGGTCACAATATCCAATGAAATCTTGCAAACAATTATACAAATGGACCCTACTGCTGTTAAAACAACATGGTTTTAATACTGATTCAAACCTGAAATTAAAATTAGGAGAGAAACGCATGAGAAATGAACTGACACCTACTTACCATTTCTTACTGCCTAAAATTTTGACACTCCCTCACAGCATCTTTTTTTAAAAGCGATGCACAGCACACAGTCAAGTTAATGAATGAAAGCACACCCAGTATTGACTGCTTTGTGCTGCATGAGCATCTGATTAAGCACCTAATTACAACTGTACCACTGTAAGTGGAAATGTATCAACCCAACTTAGCTCCAAGGTGTTTAGATGTGAATGAAAAGTTTCTAAATTAAATACATGGCAGAATGGTTAATGGGGAAAATACACTGAAATGCCTCTACCCAGTCCTGTTGACTTGTTTTCCCAACTCCCCCATGAGTTCTGGCCTCTTGGTCAACTCAGCTCCCAGACCCCCATCAGCTGTGCCCTCTCCCAGCCTAACCCATTTCTACTGCAATTCTTCACCCTCATCCAGGCAGGGGGCTGGCGCTGCAGCCCCTAAGGTACCTGCGTTAATCACTGTCTCTCATACTAGGGCTATTTAGATTTCAGGGAACGATTCAGAATTACTGACTCTGGGAGGTGGGAGAGAGGAGAGGCTGAGAGAGCGTTTGCTCCTACGGCCACGTTCAACTCTGGTAGCCTCCATGTTACCTCACCCTCCACCCTCCCCCATGTGTCTCTGCTCATGTCAGTGTCACCTGATCGTAATGCCACTGGCTTCAGCAGAGCTCCTAGACAGGAGCTACATCACAAGAGGGTTACGGTACTGAGAGTAAAATACATCACAGGGAGGGTGTAATTATCCTGAAGTGAAACATTCCAGTCTAGGAAGTGAAAGACTTCAAGTACTTCATTACTTAAAATTATGCTTGAAAGGATTGGATTTTTATGAATAAATTGCAGTAAATGTTAATTTCACTGTACACACACAGAGATGAAAAAATATGTATATAGGTAATATACAGAAATGCTTCTGGAGAAAGGAGTTTGATTTAAGGATATTTACACTATATATTTTGCCTGTGACATTGACAATTTCTCTTTGAACAGTTATGATTTGGCTTTTGGAATCTCAACAGTTACTGTTATTAAATAATTGTTGTCTGACGACCCCCGTAACTTCCCACAGCTCTGAACATTGAAATTGTAAACATTGAAAAAAGGGCTTAAAAATAAATATCGCTCTCTGTTGAAATTAAAAGAAAGAAATAGACACAATGAATTTTGTCAAACCCACTTAACAGCAATTGCAATATGCTAGGGGATGGAAATTCACAACTAAGGCACCAACCTTAATTCTGCCCTGTAGTGACACCAGGCTATTGCCGTAGGGCTACGAATTAGGCATTTTAGTGTATATCGTTCCAGCTTACAAATCGGTATGATCTAAAGACACATGAGATCTTTTCCTCAGGATATCACCGTCACTGGGTTGTTTCTCTTAGTGGTAATTCCCAGAAGTGAACAGATTAATAACATTATCAGTTATGAAGTGGCCATTTCAGATTTCTGGGGAGTGTCTGTTATTTTGCACTAGGGGCCAGGTCCTTGGAGAGACGGAACATTGGTTTTATTTTAACTTCTCCATGCTCAGCAGCTCCTGGAATTTGGTTCAAAGTATTTGCATGTTTCCCTGCCCTGTTCTTAAAAGTGCTGCTTTAGAAAGTGGGGAAGGGCAGGAACTGACTGCAGGATCCGTAGCTGAGTCCCTTAGATATTTATAGCTCATCAGAAGGAGGACGGGGTTTGGTGGGTGTCTGGGGATTTAATAATAAACACACAAATATCTTTGTTCTTAGTGAATTTTCATCTTCTAATTCCCATAACACACTAATTATCCCTGGCTGCCCCCAGGAGTCTTTGGAGGGAGAACTAGTCAACTCCTGTGGCCAGTGTGGAACCTAAGGCACAAGGATCTTTCAGTGGCTGGCTCAAAGTCACCCAGAGTGAATTTCACTTCACTGGATAAAGCCCTAGTTGCTGAGCTCTGGAGAGGGGTGGGGAGGTGAATTCCATCCCCCATTCTTGAGCATGGACTGCCCTCCAATTCTCACCCTGATCTCAGACACTACCCCACCTTCCCCTGCAGTGATGGACCCACTTGATGCTGCCAGAGCCATCTGCCATGGGAGCTAGAGAGGACAGAGGCCCAGCTCCAGAACTGCTCCCCCTGCCCACAGCTCCAGAACTGCTACCCATGCCCACAGCCCCCAGGCTCTGCTGGAGTTGCCCTATATCTTCCTTACGACTAACCCAGGCCAAGCAGCTGGGGATCTCTTCCCTTTGCCTAGAAACTTTGCCCCCCAGAGTCCAAGCAGCATACAGATAATCAGTTCCTTCTTCTACAAGGGTTCGCCAGGGCTCGACCCTCCGGGGCGGTGGGGAACCACACCGGCTCACTACCCACAGTTGATCCCGGGGAATTAGTCCGGCCATGGGGGTCTCCCTCGGTAGCCCTTGCTGTAACCGGCAGAAACCTGGTCAGCCCGGCCCCGGCTCAGGGCGGGGCAACAAACACTGAGTCAGGGGCTCAGGCCCTCAGGCAGGGCTGAGCAGTAACAATAGGTCCCAGCCTCTTCAGGCCAGGGAGAGGGTGAGTCTTCCACCCAGGAGTTGGGTGGCAGGGGGGACGCAGGCCCTCCCACTCCACTGCATCCCAGCCTGGGGCACTAGCAGCAGCAGAAGACCCAGTGCGTAGTCAGTGGGGATCCTGGCCGCAACACACCGACATAGGCTCTGGTAGTGCTGCAGCCAGACTGGGATCAGATGCCCCCGGGCTATTTCCACACTCCCCCTCAGGCCCAAACTGGGTCTTGGTGTTGGCCTTTGGGGGATCCAGGAGCATGGGTTCTTCAGGGCAGGGGTTGATCGGCAGGCCTGGCAACTCCTCCGGATAGCGGGCGCAGGGCCGGTCTGGGCGTCTGCCTTGGGCCTCGGGGGTTTCCCAGTCACGGGCTCCACTAGGGACGTCTGTTCTCTCCGGTGGCTGGGCTCCTAGTGAGCTCTGAGGGCCGGTCTTTATAGTTCTGGGTCGCCGCCTGACTCTCTGAGGGGCGGGCTCAGCACTCCCTAGCTCCGCCCACTCCGGCCTCCAGATGGGCTCTTCCCCCTCTGGGGCGGCGGGGAGCCACACCGCCTCACTACATTTCTGTGTGGGGTTTTTTATCCCCTTCCTGCCATGTGATCTGAGCTGTCAACTCAGCTAATGGGAAGTCAAGAGCACAACAACAGTCTTGTGTCTTCTTTAACATCCTGTAATAGTCCATCTGGTGTGGATGGTCCTTTCCTCCCAGGCAGGATGTAATGGATTCTGTTGCCAATCAGCACTTCACATAGGTAAAGTCTCTCTCCTCTGGTGATTTACAGAGCCACAGAGGCTCACAATACAACTAGTCCGATATTATCCCAGGCAGCAACTCACGAGCGTTCAATGAAGTCTAAACACTAAACACATTCTTATAATCCTAATACCTGTTTTAACAATACTAACACAGGTGAGTCAGACTGATTCCAGCTATGTGTTTGTTCATATTCAATTAAGACATGGGGGCTTGTGCAAGAGCTAACACCTCATCTGCCAGTGTCACAGGCAGGCTGGGCAGGGATGGTGTCTCTAGCCTCTGTTTGCCAGAAGCTGGGAATGGGTGACGGGGGATGGATCACTTGATGATTCCCTGTTCTGTTCTTTCCCTCTGAAGCACCTGGCATTGGCCACTGAGCTAGATGGGCCATTAGTCTGAGGCAGTGGGCAGCTCTACTCATTTGGACTCACTGGGGAGCCACAGAAAGAAACAAGATGTGCTGAGGCAAGAAGGCCCAGTCTCAGAGCCCCCGGGGTCACGCTTCCCAAAGGCTAAAACTAGGCCCAGCCCATGAAGGGGGCACTGCCAGGAGAGACTGGATAAAGGCTGGAGCATCAAACAACTTAGTTAACCTGAGAGAGCTGCCTTGGGGACAATGACAGGGAGAATCCCCAGAGTGACTCCTTTGATTCTGCTCTTCTCTGGTCTCGGATTGATAGAATCATAGAACTGGAAGGGACATTGAGAGCGCATCTAGGCCAGTCCCCTGCCCTCAAGGCAGGACTCAGTATTATCTAGACCATCCCCGACAGGTGTTTGTCTAACCTGCTCTTAAAAATCCCCAGTGATGGAGATTCCAGAACCTCCCTGGGCAATTTATTCCAGTACTTAACAACTCTGACAGGAAGGTTTTTTTTCCTAATCTCCATCCTAAACCGCCCTTGCTGCAATTTAAGCCCATTGCTTCTTATCCTATCCTCAGAGGTTAAAAATGAACAATTTTTCTCCCGCATCTTTGTAACAGCCTTTTATGTACTTGAAAACTCTGATCATGTCCCTTCTCAGTCTTCTCTTCTCCAGACTAAACAAACACAGTGTTTTCAATCTTCCCTCATAGGTCATGTTTTCTAGATCTTTGATCATTTTTTTTTTGCTCTTCTCTGGACTTTCTGCAATTTGTCCACATCTTTCCTGAAATGTGGCACCCGTAACTGTACACACTACTCCAGTTGTGGCCTAATTAGTTCAAAGTAGAGCAGAAGAATGACTTCTCGTGTCTTGCTCACAGTACTCCTGCTAATATATCCCAGAATGTTTTCTTTTTTTGCAACAGCATTACACTGTTGACTCATATTTAGCTTGTGATCCACTATGACACCCAGATCCCTTTCCGCAGCACTCCTTCCTAGGCAGTCATTTCCCATTTTGTATGTGTGCAACTGATTGTTCCTTCCTAAGTGGAGTACTTTGCATTTGTCCTTATTGAATTTTGTCCTGTTTACTTCAGACCATTTCTCCAGGTTGTCCAGATCATTTTGAATTTTAATCCTGTCCTCCAAAGCACTTGCAGCCCCTCCCATTTTGGTATCATCCGCAAACTTGATAAGTGTAACACAGAGACTCTGCTACTGGGAGAGTTTCAGAGGGTGTCAGAGGGTTACACCCTGGTAGGAGGGGGCTAGACCTGTACTGGAATAAGGTCACTTTGTGCTTCAGAGTGTGGCAGAACCTAGAATGTCCATTAGCAGGGAAAAATCCTGGGGGGAATCGGCTTGTGGAATGGACAAAAGCCCTGTCTGAATTCTCTCACATTGCCCTTCTCGCCCTGACAGGCTACAAAATAACGTCCACGTTTGTCAGATTATCCCATCCTCCCAGGGGGAAGGAAATGGCTGCAATGGAGCTGGCTCAGGTAAGAGATTATCAGGGAGCTGGTGGTGGGCTCTGCTTGGAGGGAGAGGAGCAGTAAATGCATAGGAGGGTGGGAGCTGCTACAGGTGGTGGGAGGCAGGAAATAACAGGATGTTATAAACCCGCTGAGACTTGTGTAATCTAGGGTGTGATGGGTTGTCACCCCGGGGTGCAGTCTGGGGAGGTTCTGGGAACCGCTGTGCCCTCTAACCCTCAAGCTGGGCTGGCCCTTCTCACACTGCTTTGCTGGAGATTCAGCCAGCCTCTCCAGGCCCTGTTATCACCCAACACGACAGCAGGTGGCGCCATACACCCAACTAAGCTACCTGAGTGCTTTACCTAAGCCACTCAAGGAGAGATAGACGACAACAGCCAATTTCCCAGCTCCCCAACCTTGCACACTAGCTGTAGTATAAATTCAGAATTGTATCATCTTATAGTGCACCAGGATCTCTATAATGTCAGCTCATTAATATAATTTGCCTTCCCCTTGATACGGGAAAGATGTGCACAGCGAGCTTGTGCTAACCCAGCTCAGATTTTCCCCAGACACTTCACTCAAAATACTTAACACTGGTTAAGATAAAGCAGAAAACGAGTTTATTAACTGCAGAAAGATTAAGTGATTTTTGTTAGAAGAATAGAGGAGCAGGTTGACCCAGAAGCAGATATGAGTACAGCCTTCTTTATTGCGATACTTGTTCCCCTCGACCCAATTGTCGAGTAAGCACTGGATTAGTTACATCACACTCCTTTTATCTAACTTAGTATGTACACGCCTACATCCATTACAACACCCCCAAAACCCTTATTAAGTAATAGAAACACCCATATGGTTAGTATACCCACCCCTATCTGTTAGTCATAGGGTTATGCATGTTATACAGACATTTTTACCTTGAAAATACCGTACTTTGTATTAATGTGTTGCTACAAATTTCCTTAATCAGCAGTTCTCAGGGGAGGGAGGAAGAGGCCATAAGCCAGGGCTTGTTTATGTAGCTGGGAAAGGAAGGGAGGGGAGGTAACATTTCTTTTACCTTTTTCACACAAAGGACATTCATTCCGACAACTACATTTCTCATGCAGCTGCATCCTTAGCAATTCTTACAAGCAACAGGGAAAGGAAAAATATGGCAACTTATTTATTAAGCAAAGAATTCCTGCCTGCTTATGCCTTTGTCCCCTAATCCCATGTCTGCACATTAGCAGTTCCCTGCTCTTTTACTGAACCATAACATGTCCCAACAATTCCAAGTGTTAGCAAACAAATCAAAGCAGATTACTTAGCAAATAACCAAAACCTCAAACTAAGCCTAACATACTAGATGGATAGAATCTGAATTAGCAATTTCTCACCCTGACTGATGGTACAAGCAGTCCCCAAAGTTTCCATACACAAGCTAGAAATCCCTTTACCCTGGGAGCAGCACTTGCCCCACTTCAGTCTTTCTTCCTCAGGTGTTTCCAGGAGTTCTCTTGTGTGGAGAATGAGGCCAAGAGATGACGTCACACCCCACCTTATGTAGCTTTTCCATATGGTGGGAACCATTTGTTCCAAACTCAGTTCCCAGTCCAGTTTGTGGAAAAATACAGGTACCAAAATGGAGTTTAGGGTCATGTGGTCTGGTCACATGCACTAGCATGTCCTGCTGAGTCATAGTAGCCATGACTCATAGGCTGGCTGAAACATTCACAGGAAGGCTAAGCTCTTCCACGGTCCATTGTCTTTGTTGAGGAGCCATCAGCAGTGTCTGGCTTCTTCATTGTTCTACCTGAAAGGCTCATTGTGGGTGTTACCCAGAGTAAGCACCTTTGAAATAAAGATACATAGTTGTAGAGGAGTCGGATTCACCCCTGCGGCGCCTCCTGCTGGTGACTTCCGGGAATTAGCTCAATTTCCAGCCCGGAGTGCTCTCTGCAGGCCAGTGATCCGCCTGTCCTCTGGCCACGAGTCCCTCCCTGGACCCCAGTGCCTCTGGTAACTGGGTCTCCCCCTCCCAGGGAACCCCCACCCCACTATCCCCACTTTGCCTCAGTATTGGCTACTGCCCAGTCTCCATCTAGCCCCTGTTCACTGCAGCAGACTGCAGTATCAGCCACTCATCACAGGCAAAGGGGTTTGGACCTGCTGCCTTTGCCTACCCATGGGCTGCCCCTTGCCACCCCCAGGACCTCTTGGCCTAATGCTAGGCCGCAGCCTGGGGCTTTCCAGGCGGGAGCTCCCCAGCTCCTCTGCCTTTCCCCAGCCCTGCTCCACTCCAAGTCCCTTGTCTAGCTCCCTGCAGCCAGGCCCTTCTCCCTCTACAGCCAGAGAGAGACTGACTGGGCTCCTGGCTCACTGCCTCTTATAGGGGCCAGCTGGGCCTGATTGGGACCTGGCCACAGCTGAGCCTGCTTCCCCCAATCAGTCCAGGCTTCTTGCCCCAGCCCCAGCCCTCTCCTGGCCTGTTTTAAGCCCCGCAGGGCAGGAGCAGGGGACCACCCTGAGACAATAGTCAATATTCATAACTGCAGAGATAAACATGCTCTGTGCACACAAATAGGAGAATCCTATTCAGCAAATCATAACGTTTCCAGTGACACTGCACATGACACATCTTGCACATAAAGAACAGGAGGACTTGTGGCACCTTAGAGACTAACAAATTTATTTGAGTATAAGCTTTCGTGGGCTACAGCCCATTTCTTCGGATGCATAGAACAGAACATATATTGAGGATATATATATATATATATATATATATATATATATATATATATATATATACACACACACACACACACACAGAGCATGAAAAGGTGGGAGTTGTCTTACCAACTCTGAGAGGCCAATTAAGTAAGAGAAAAAAACTTGTGAAGTGATAATCAAGATAGCCCAGTACAGACTCTGAAACCCTGTAATCTTGCACATAATGCATCATAATTATGACCTAATCCTATTATAATTGTACTGTTGCCGGCACAGAGGGCCCAAGGGGGCAACAGCGGGGTTCGTTGCCCGGTGTGCTTCGCGCCAATGAACACACCAGGGTGGAGAAGCAGACAAAGTTTATTTGAGATCTCAAAGCGGTGCAAGGAGACTGGCATGTCTCAAATCAAGCACCCAGATACAAGCCGCTTTCCCTTCTTATACTCAAGTCGTTTGCTTCAGCTTAGTTTCCCCCCCCCCTTTCTTCCCCCCTCCCCCCTTTCCTCCTTCCCCCCTGTAGCAGCTACAGTAAGCAACCTTGGCCACTGCAAGGGTAGCTTGTTAGCAAATTTTCCCAGACCTGTTATCTTGTCCTTCACAGAGGCATGTAGGCTTCCCTTATCACTACCGCTTCAGACTGCCTTGAGCTGTTAGCTGACTGTTACACGTTTTGTTTTGCAGCTACTTAGGTTGGTTAAAGTTCATCATGGAGGAGCCTTGGTTCACTTAGGCCTAGAGCAGGGGGGCTTCATCGACACTCGTGGTCTTCCACCCCCCCCGAGTTACCTAGAGTTATGCCTAGTGACACCAACGTGTGTGTGTGTGAATGTGTGTGTGTATAGGTATTAGGTATAATGTGTATGTATAAGGATTAAAATATTAGTTATTGGTCATAAATCAATTATCATAATAAATGTGGCATCTTTGTCTTGCCCCCTGAAAAGATCCCGTGTAGTTTTGTCTGTACAACAAAACAGCACCCACAGTGTGCAGGTATTTGATCCTGCTCAAGTAGTCCCCATTGTATAACACTATCGTTCAGAGGTTCCTGTTGCACACAGTTCCTGGGGTAAGCTTTATGTCTTTGTGCATTCCTTCAATAAGCCACTAACATTGTCTGGCCTCCTCCAACAGAGCACCTTTGAAATACAGAGACATGGTTAATATTTCTAGCCTCAGGTACAAATGTTACATGCATACAGGTTGGATTAACACAGTCAATAGGTCTTAAGTTTTGCAATGATACCTCACATCAGCCATCTTGCATAAAGTATATATTAGCTATGTCATATCCAGATCATAAGCATATTTTCATAAAGACTGTAGAGTATAATGTATGTTTGCTGATCTGCAAATAGGAAAGGAGCATGCACCTTTGGGTGCAAACGCTCATGACAATAGTGCAGAGCCATGCAAGCTCCATGGTTCTGTGTGAGATGGCAGACAGTGAGGAGGGCCAGGCAGATTTGTGGGTTTAGAAAAAAACGGTGTAAACATTATGTATACGTTTATGTAGGGGTCACATATAACATTAGTGGCTAGTTAACAATGCGTTCTAAGAAGTTGGATCCCATGGCCACAACCACCCCTGACTGAGCTGTTTGGTACCTAGCATACACTGCCAAACCAAAGTGTCCCAAAATGCAGTGGGTGGACAGTGGGAGATCTATTCATGGTGCACCTCACTCTGAATCTATACAAGTGGTTCTGGTGAGTACCCTGACGGCTGAGGCAAGGAGTCCAGGAGGCATGCGCACCAGTGACATAGTAACTGTAAAAACAACAAGGAGTCCGGTGGCACCTTAAAGACTAACAGATAAGGTGCCACCTGACTCCTTGTTGTTTTTGTGGATACAGACTAACACGGCTACCTCCTAATACGTGGCATAGTAACCGTAGTGACTCTGTGCTGACATAACTTGAGTTAACCCACCCTTAAAGCGTAGATATGGCCTTAGGTATATGAAATGTTTGGGAGAGGTAACAGGAACAGTCTGCGGGTAGACAAAGATTCATTCAGGTGTTTCGGCTCAAGGCATTGGAACTGGCCTTACTGCACCCTACAGGCTCAGGAACAAAGAGGCACAAAAAAGATCTCATTTATTTATTACAATGTCTTGACTCGAGGGTGTATAACTCGTGATTTTAGAATTCTTATGGTTGTCAAGGTATCTTGGGGTTGTAGATGTGTTTCATTATATTTTGAAAGGCAAAACTGAATGGGTTGAACAAAGAATTAGATCAGTCCCTCAGGATAAGTAGACTGGCTATTAGCCAAGATCATCAGGGGTGCAGGCCCATGCTCTGCATGTCCCTAAACCGTCCTCTGATTGCCAGATGCTGGGAGTGGGCAATGGGATGGTTCACTGAGTCATTGCCTGGTCTGATCATTCCCTTAGAAACACCTGGCATTGGCCACTGCCACAAGTCAGGATACTAGATTAGGCGGACTATTGGTCTGACCCATGTTGGCAGTTCTAATTTTCTGCAAAAATTACAATAGATTTTTTTTCCAGGGAGAAAGACATTATAGGCGATAGTATCCTGCCTTTATTGAATATTTGAGAATCAAGCTGTACACAACGGCATGTGGAAAAACACTAAGGGCTAGACTGAAGCAAAATAACAGTTGCAAAAATGCAATCCCCAGTGGTGGATTGACTCAAAACAAAGTTTTGACACTAGGCCAGAAATTCTGTCAGCTCTAAAATGAGAAGAAAAAATTAAATTTAAAAATTCAGGCAATTCAGGTTATCCCAGCAGCAGATAAAACAACTTCGGAAACTGCTTGGAGACTCTGTGCATTCAGATACAGAGAGAAGGGATTCTTTGTTTCTGAGGGGACCTGTGTAAAATGTTTTACTGAATTAAGTCTCAGGGATTATCTACACTGGCAAGTTAAAGCGCTCGAACTCGCTGGCTCAGGGGTGTGAAAAATCACACACACACACACTCACACCCCTGAGCACAGCAAGTTTCAGTGCTTTAACGCGCTAGCGTGGACAGGCTCGGCTCCCAGTGCTCCGAGCACATCCCCTCGTGGAGGTGGATTTCCAGGCGCACCGGCACCCACCGCAGTGCTCTGAACTGTGTAGTGCAGACAGAGCCTCAGTAGGTTGGATCAGACAGAGGGGAGCTGCACTGCCTAGGCAGGGGGATGCCTGTGTCTGTAAAAACCAGCCCTGGGAAGCCCCTGCCAAGCGGTGCTGTCTGTGGGAGGGGACATTAAAATAAAAAAAGCTGCCTGGTTCGCCCCCTGCCCGGGGGGGTCCCTGAGCTCTGCGCGGCCGGAGCGGGGCTGCCCGGGGCGGGGCCGGGGCGACGGAGCCCGGGAGCGGCTGGGCCGGGAGCTGCAGGAGGGGCCGGAGCGCAGCTCGGCTGCAGAGCTCGGAGCCCAGGCTGGGCCCGGGGGCGGATCTGGGGTGTCAGAGCCGGGTGGGGGGGGCGGCTGGGGATGGGGGCTGTGGGGGAGCTGGGAGTGCACTGGGGGGTCAGGGCTGGGGGGGAGCGGCTGGGGGCTGGGGGGGAGCTGGGACTTTGGGGTGCGCTGGGGGAGCGACTGGGGATGGGGCTGTGGGGGAGCTGGGACTTTGGGGCGCACTGGGGGGGTCAGGGCAGGGGGGGAGCGGCTGGGGGGGAGCTAGGAGTTTGGGGTGCACTGGGGGTCAGGGCTGGGGGGGAGCAGTTGGGGATGGCGGCTGTGGGGCTGCTGGGAGCTGGGAGTTTGGAGTGCACTGGGGGGGTCAGGGCTGGGGGATGTTTGGGGGATGTTTGGGGGGCTCCATGTTCAGATCTGGCCCTGCGGGAGCTTTGGGGGCTGGCGCTGGGGAAAGTGGGGGACTGTCTGAAGTTGGGTGCTTGGGATGTGGGTGAGGCCCCGGGGAGCTGGGGGTTGGGCTGCACCCCTGTCCCTGCAGCCTGGGGCCCTGCGTTTCCTCTGGAAAAGCTGCTCCCTGTTTCACCAACTCCTCTCAGTCTGAGTCCCAGGGACCCTGCACAGGCGTCTGCAGGGCAGGACGGGCCCTGAAATCTGGCAGCTGGGAGGTTTGCAGCAGTTTCTAACCCTCCCTGCCCTGCTTCTTCCAGGAGGCCCCACAAAAGCATCTGGCCCCTCTGGGAAAAGAGAGAGAAGCAGCCAAAGCCGAGGAGGAGCGGCAGAGCGAGGAGCTGCTGGTAGGTGCCCAGAGCCCCCCGCCACTTAGGTTTGCCGGGCATAAGAATGACCTGGGCCCACCCTGCCCACCTCAGCCAGGGACCCATCCCCGCTGGAGCCCAGGGAGCCTGCAGGGTCAGACACGGGGGTAACGTGATGCCCTTAGGCCGCAGGAGGCTGCTGGGCAGGAGAGTTAGCCCAGAGCCCCTGCCCACGGGCTGTCTGGATGTCACAGTGACCAGGGATCCTTTCTAGCTCCTGGGGGGATGGGGAGGAAGGAGATGAAATGTGGGCTGCAGAGATGGAGGATTTGGCTCAGTGCACGTTGATGAGGTTTTGGGGAGAAGTGTCCCTCCTGTAGGTGATGTACAGCTCACCCCGGTCCTGATCCCTCCTCCCTTCCCGGGATAAATGAACTTCCCATCCCCCACCGCAAGAGATCTTGTGTTCTGGTAAATAACTGCCACCCGCCCCCAGGTGCATTTATGATTTTCTTCTGTTATGGAGCAGATGAATTTCAATGTTGATAAATGCAAAATAGTGCACATTGGAAAAGATAATATCAAATGCACATAAAATGATGAGGTCTAAATTAGCTGTTAGCACTCAAGAAAGAGATTTTGGAGTCACTGTGGATAGTTCTCTGGAAACATCCACTCAATCTGCAGCAGCAGTCAAAAAAGCAAACAGAATGTGGGGAATCATTAGGAAAGGGATAGACAATAAAACAGAAAATATCCTATTGCCTCTATATAAATCCATGGTATGTCCACATCTTGAATACTGTGTGCAGATCTGGTCGCCCCATCTCAAAAAAGATATATTGGAATTGGAAAAGGTTCAGGGAAGGTCAGCAAAGATGATGAAGGATATGGAACAGCTTCCGCATGAGGCGAGATTAATAAGACTGAGGCTATGGCTACACTCCGCAGCCTGAGACTGTTCATCTTGGAGAAGAGACGACTAAGGGGGGATATGGTAGAGGTCTATAAAATCATGACTTGTGTGGCGAAAGTAAATAAGGAAGTGTTATTTCCTCCTCATAACACAAGAACTAGGGGTCATCCAATGAAATGAATAGGCAGCAGGTTTAAAACAAACAAAAGGAAGTATTTCTTCACACTACAGACAGTCAACCTGTGGAACCCCTTGCCAGGGGATGTTGTGAAGGCCAAGACACTAACAGGGTTCTAAAAAGAACTAGAGAAGTGCATGGAGGACAGGTCCATTAGTGGCTATTAGCCAGGATGAGCGGGATGGTGTCCCTAGCCTCTGTTTGCCAGAAGCTGGGAATGGGCGACAGGGGATGGGTCACTTGTTGATTCTCTGTTCTGTTCATTCCCTCTGAGGCACCTGGCATTGGCCACTGTCAGAAGACAGGACACTGGGCTAGATGGGCTTTTGGTCTGACCCAGTCTGGCCGTTCTTATGTTCTATGTTCCCCTCTTACTGAGCTGTCCTCTCCCTGTTGCAGAAACAGACGGCAGCCGAGAGGCAGAAGATCGTCTGGGAGTGGCAGGAGCTGCGAGGGTTTCTGGAGGAGCAGGAGCAGCGGCTGCTGTCCCGGCTGGAGGAGCTGGAGGGAGCCATTGTCCAGCGAAGGGATGAGGGCGTCTGCAGCCTGTCCCGGGAGATTTCCGTGCTCAGCGAGAGGGGAGGAGAGAAGGGGCAGCAGCCGCTGAGCCAACCCCTGCAGGTCAGGCTGTCGTTGCAATGATCATACGCAGCGTTTCTCTAGGCGCTTCTGAGCCCTAGACCCCAAAGCACTTTACAGAGTGGGGTCAGGGGCATTATCCCTCTGGGAGAAATGGGGAAAGTGAGGCAGAGGGAGGGGCAGAGCCCTGCCCAAGGTCACCCAGTGAGTCTGGCAGCGGTGCCAGGGATGGGCCCTGGGAGTCCTGGAGGCTGCAGCCCCAAGACCTTCTCTCCTGGAAATGTCTCTCTGCATTTGCTCTTGGAGGGTGAAATCCCCTCTCCCACCATGCTGAGGTCCCGAGTTAGGCCCAAGGCCCCTGTCACTGCAGGTTAATGGGTTTAGTGGGGCCAGGGGCCTTCTGGGTCTCTCAGCACTGGGGGGAATTTGATTCTCAATGCAGAGAAATATCTTCTGCCTGTAAAGTGCCCGGGGAGAAGATTTCCACAGTGGGACCTGCCCGCAGGGATTGCTGGGGCTGTGCAGGGAAAAGTCCCTGATAGGGGGGCAGCAGCTCTGGGAATGGAAACCTGAAATTCCCCTACTGCCCGAGGCCTCAATGGTGACCCCTGCAGAGCAGGAGGCCTCCCCACCCAGGGACACTCCCCCTGACGGCCTCCTCTTTCTCTCCTTTGTAGGGTGCTGGGAGCACTGGGGGCAGGTAAGTCCTGGGCTCCATTTCGCTCCCCCTCATGGGCTGCTTGGTTTGATAACTGCACTGAATAGGAAGCTGCCCCCTGGCAGGAAGCGAGAGAGAAATGGGGAAAGGAGGGTGGGAAAGGCAGGGAAACACAGGGAAGAACCAGCAGGGCCCTACAGGGGTGTCCAGGAGGGGGCTGTTTTCCTCCTGAGTGACACTGAACGTGACAGGCAAAGACTTGGCAAAATACTAAGAACTAAAATTTATTTCCCATACGAAGGGCAGATTCCCCCCTTGTTCTTTGTACGTGGGTGTCCCATGGAGAGCAGTGGGTGTTCTGCTGTGAATGGAGCAGGGCACAGAGTCCTAAACCGATGCCCTGGCCACTGGCCATAACGAACGGTGCAATGTGGCCCTCTCTGTCAAAGGAGCTGGACGCCCCAGGGTTACTGCTTCAGCTGAAGGGTTGGGGGGTTTTGGCATTAAAGGGCCCACGTTCATTCCCTGCTGGAGCCCTGGGCTCTGTCTGTGGCCACTGTCAGCATGTAGGACCTGCCCACTCTTTGGTCTGTGTCTCCTCCCTTCCACATAATCTCCGTGCTGGTGCCCCTTGTTCCTGCAGTTAACCAGCGTAGGGGGTGGCTCTGCCCCCCACAGAACCAGAGCGTCCCTGAGAAAGCTCCTGAACAATGTCTCCGTTCCTTGCTCTAGTGTCTCCCCACTTCCCGTCTCTCTGGGGAGCACAGGGCTGGGGTGACTCACCCTGACATTGACTATCTCAGGCTACAAAGCTCAGATCCAGGTTTTGTGAAGTTTGGGGGTTGCTGGGCTCAGGGTCTGGGGCTCAGGCCTATTTTTCACCCCTTCTTTCCCCAGCAGGGAGGATGGGACATTTCGGAAGCCAGAGCCGTCGTTTGCGGAGCTGGAGAAGAGACTCAGCGATTTCTCTCTGCAAAGTGCCATGCTGCAGGAGGTGCTGCTGGGATTCAAAGGTGAGTTGGAGTCTGGGGGTGGCGTCTCCTCTGGTTAGAGCGACCCTGACCCTGGGAAGGAGTCGGGGACTCTAGTGATGTCACTGATCCTGGGCTCCATCTCACAGCCCAGCTCAGCGAGTCGCCCTTCCCCATGGAGCAGCCCTGTGGGGCTGGCTCTGTCTGCAGCGGCTGCGTTATCGGCCTCTGATCTCTGTCACCATCTCGTCGTTAACAGCAGTTCCATTAATAAGCAATGGGGATTTCTCCATTAATGTGAGGGCCTGAATTCTCACCTCTCCCATCTTCTCCTTCCCCTAGAGACGCTGCAACGGGAGCTGGGGAGCGACACAGGTACGTGTCTGTCTCTGACTGGCCGTGGGGAGATTTCAGCCCAATAACCATGTTAATGACAGGGGATTGCAGCCTCCAGCAGCTAGAAGCTGTGTAACAATGGGAAGCGATGTTACTTTGTTCTTGCACCACTATATTTTCAACTGACTTGTCTCTTAAATATTTTAGCTCAGGGATCAGCAACCTTTGGCACGCGGCTCACCAGAGTAAGCACCCTGGCAGGCCGGGCAGGTTTGTTTACCTGCGATGTTGGCAGGTTTGCCCGATCGCGGCTCCCACTAGCCACAGTTTGTCACTCCAGACCAATGGAGGCAGCGGGAAGTGGCAGGCAGCACATCCTTCAGCCTGCGCCGCTTCCTGCATCCCCCATTGGCCTGCGACGGCAGACCGCGGCCAGTGGGAGCTGCAATCGGCCGACCCGTGGACGTGGCAGGTAAAGAAACTGGCCCGGCCCACCAGGGTATGTGGATTGGAGTTTCCCCAAGGTCCTTTAAGTGTTTCTTGATTGGGCACTTGATTTGCAAATTCCTTTCTGAAGAAGTTGATCTAATGCTTTACTAAGGCTACTTCAGAATCAAAACACACTGATGTACAAGAACGTAGCCAATATTCATAACTTTAACTGCAAAAATGATACACCCACACAGGTAGTATCATCATCAGGAGCAAATTATAACCTTTTCATAGACACCTTACACGACAACCGTTGTACAACATTTGCTGCAAATATATAAGTGGTTGCACCAATGAAGTATACAGTCACAGGTTATATTAATAACATCACAGCCAGGGCTGGTGTTAGGGGGTAGCAAACAGGGCAACTTCCTGGGGCCTCAGACCCCCACAAAGCTACATTGCTTCAGCCCTGGGTGGTGGGGCTCAGGGGCCCAGACTTCAGCCCCATGCGCTGGGACTGCAGCTTTCTGCCCTGGGCCTCAGCGAGTCTAATGCTGCCCTTGCTTGGCAGTCCCCTGAAAGCTGCTCATGGCCCCCCAGGGGGCCCCAGACCCGTGGTTGAGAACCCTGCCTTACCCCACGAGTCACAGCAACGTTCAGGTTACTGCCAGTCCCAAAGGACCAGTCACTTCCTTAGGTCAAATGACGCTTGGATCTCCCAGCAAAGACAACACTTGTAGCCAGTCCTGTCACAACCTGTATTAAGATTTATTTGAAAGGAAATGAGAGTTGTTTACAAAGTTAACGCAGTGTGACAAAGCTCTGTCCTTGTCTCCATGGGCCCTGCATTTCCTGGTGGATTTCGCTAGCCTCAGAGGCTCACTGTGACCCTCCACGTAGCCCTTCTCTTTAGGGACAAGGGTCACAGCCCACTGAGCCATTTTCATCGTAAGCCAGCGAGGGAGGGGAGGCAAAGCTACCCTCCCTTGCACAGTCTCTGTTGTCTCCCAGTCTCAGTGATTAATCAGGGCAGCAAAGGGGGGAGCCCAGGACCCCCCTCTACTCTAGGCTCCAGCCCAGGGACCCTAATAGTATCAGCTGTGGTATCTGACCTTTTAGAAACAGGACACATACAATTCCCTGTTCTACTTCCCCACAGCACCCCCACTTCCTCAGGCTCCACTTCACCCTTACCTCAGGGCTTCCTTCCTTGTCCCTGATCTGGTGTGTACTGCTCAGTCGCTCCCACAGCTCCTGTTCTGCACACCCACCTGCCTAACTGGGAGCTCTTGAATTAGTTTCAGCCAGCCCCTGATTGGCTTCAGGTGTCCCAATCAACCTAGCTGTCTCCACTGCTTTCTGGAAGGATGTTAATTGGCCTCAGGTGTCTTGATTAACCTGGAGCAACTGTCCTTTGGTTACCATGGTAACAGGGATTTGTTTAGCCTGGGGCTAACATACCTGTTTCTCACTACTTTCCTATAGCCATCTGGCCTTGCCCTGTCACAGCAGCTAATCATCCAAATGCAGACAAATTACAGTCTTAAATTTCAAAGGTAATAGAAGCTTCTATAATAAGCAAGCTCTGCATATTCTTTAGGACTAACCCCGGCTAGGCAGCTGAGGATCTCGTGCTTATGCCTAGGAACGTTGCCCCCCGAGTCCAAGCAGCATACAGATTATC
Organism: Mauremys mutica; assembly: GCF_020497125.1. Taxonomy (NCBI): domain Eukaryota; kingdom Metazoa; phylum Chordata; order Testudines; family Geoemydidae; genus Mauremys; species Mauremys mutica. The sequence continues at coordinate 6,968,928 of NC_059097.1, read as the reverse complement.
AGTTCCTTCTGTGTGGGGTTTTTCATCCCCTTCCTGCCATGTGCTCTGAGCTGCAAAGTCAGCTAATGGGAAGTCAAGAGCACAACAACAGCCTTGTGTCTTCTTTAACATCCCATAATAGTCTCTCTGGTGTGGATGGACCTTTCCTGCCAGGCAGGGTGTAATGCATTCGGTTGCCAGTCAGCACTTCGACTAGGTAAAGTCTCTCTCCTGTCTGGTGATTTACAGAGCCACAGAGGCTCACAATGCAACTAGTCAGATATTAACCCAGGCAGCAACTCACAAGCATTCAATAAAGTGTAAGCGCATTCTTATAATCCTAATACCTAATACTAACACAAGTGAGTCAGACTGATTCCAGCGATGGTTTTTCCCTGTTCAGTGAAGACACGGGGGCTTTTGCAAAAGCTAACACCTCATCTGCCAGTGTCACAGGCAGGCTGGGCAGGGATGGTGTCTCTAGCCTCTGTTTGCCGGAAGCTGGGAATGGGTGATGGGGTGGATCACTTGATGATTCCCTGTTTTGCTCATTCCCTCTGAAGCACCTGGCATTGGCCACTGAGCTAGATGGACCATTGGTCTGATGCAGTGGGCAGCTCTTATGTTCTTATGTTCACAGTCTGTGTGAGGAGTATCTACTCATTGGGACTCACTGGGGAGCCACAGAAAGGAACAAGATGTGCTGAGGCAAGAAGGCCCAGTCTCAGAGCCCCCGGGGTCACGCTTCCCAAAGGCTAAAACTAGGCCCAGCCCATGAAGGGGGCACTCCCAGGAGAGACTGGATAAAGGCTGGAGCATCAAACAGCTTTGTAAACCTGAGAGAGCTGCCTTGGGGACAGTGACAGGGAGAATCCCCAGAGTGACTCCTTTGATTCTGCTCTTCTCTGGCCTTTGGTTCTTAGAATCATAGAACTGGAAGGGACCTCGAGAGGTAGCTAGGCCAGTCCCCTGCACTCAAGGCAGGACTCAGTATTATCTAGACAATCTCTGACAGGTGTTTGTCTAACCTGCTCTTTAAAATCCCCAGTGATGGAGATTCCACAACCTCCCTAGACAATTTATTTCAGTGCTTAACCACTCTGACAGTTAGGGAGTTTTTTTTCCTAATCTCCATCCTAAACCGCCTTTGCTGCAATTTAAGCCCATTGCTTCTTGTCCTATCCTCAGAGGTTAAGAAGAACAATTTTTCTCCGGCATCTTTGTAACAACCTTTTATGTACTTGAAAACTGTGATCATGTCCCCTCTGAGTCTTCCCCAGTTTTTTTCAATCTTCCCTCATAGGTCATGTTTTCTAGATCTTTAATCATTTTTGTTGCCCTTCTCTGGACTTTCTCTAATTTGTCCACATCTTTCCTGAAATGTGGCACCCAGAACTGGACACACTACTCCAGTTGAGGCCTAATCAGTGTGGAGTAGAGCAGAATTACTTCTCGTGTCTTGTTTAAAATACTCCTGCTAATACATCCCAAAATGATACTTGCTTTTTTTGCAACACTGTTGACTCATATTTAACTTGTGATCCACTATGACCCCCAGATCCCTTTCCACAGCGCTCCTTCCTAGGCAGTTATTTCCCATTTTGTATGTGTGCAACTGATTGTTCCTTCCTAAATGAAGCACTTTGGATTTCTCTTTATTGAATTTCATCCTGTTTACTTCAGACCATTTCTCCAGTTTGTCCAGATGATTTTGAATTTCACTTCTATCCTCCAAAGTACTTGCAACCCCTCCCAGTTTGGTATCACCCGCAAACTTGATAAGTGTAACAGAGAGACTCTACTGCTGGGAGGGTTTCACCATGTGTCAGAGGGTTACACCCTGGTGGGAGGGGGCTAGGCCTGTACTGGGATAAGGTCACTCTGTGCTTCACAGTGTGGCAGAACCTAGAGTGTCCATTAACAGGGAACAATGCTGGGGGGAATCAGCATATGGAATGGACAAAAGCCCCCTCTGCATTCTCTCACGTTGGCCTTCTCGTCCTGGCAGGCTACAGAATAACGTCCACGTTTTGCTCCAGATCATTTCATCCTCCCAGGGGGAAGGAAATGGCTGCAGTGGAGCTGGCTCAGGTAAGGGATTCTCAGGGAGCTGGTGGTGGGTTCTGCTTGGAGGGAGAGGAGCAGTACGTGCATAGGAGGGCAGGAGCTGCTGGAGGTGGTGGGAGGCAGGAAATATCTCGGGTGGAGAAAGGGAGGGGACAGGATGTGACAAACCTGTTGAGACTTGTGTACTCTAGGGTGTGATGGGTTGTTACCCTGGGGTGCAGTCTGGGGGGCTTCTGGGAACCGCTGTGCCTCTAACCCTCAAGCTGGGCTGGCCCTTCTCACACGGCTTTGCTGGAGATTTAGCCTTGTTATCACCCAGTAGGACAGCAGGTGGCACAATGCACCCAACTAAGCTATCTGAGTGCTTTACCTAAGGCACTCAAGAACAGATAGAAGAGAACAGCCAATTTCCCAGCGATATGTGTTAGCAAACAGATCAAAGCAGATTACTTAGCAAGTAACCAAAAACTCAAACCAAGCTTAACATATTGGATGGATAGAATTTGAATGAGCAGTTTCTCACCGTGACTGATGATAGAAGCAGTCCACCAAGTTTCCATACACAAGCTAGAAATCCCTTTACCCTGGGACCAGCACATCCCCCAGTTCAGTCTTTGTTCCTCAGGTGCTTCCAGGAGTTTTCTTGTGTGGGGAATGAGGCCAAGAGATGATGACACCCCCCCACCTTATGTAGCTTTTCCATATGGCAGGAACCATTTGTTCCAAACTCAGTTCCCAGTCCAGTTTGTGGAAAAATACAGGTACCAAAATGAAGTTAATTGTCATGTGGTCTAGTCACATGCCCTAGAGTGCCCTGCTGAGTCATAGTAGCCATGACTCATAGGCTGGCTGAAACATTCACAGGAAGGCTAAGCGATTCCACAGTCCATTGTCTTTGTTGATGAGCCATCAGCACTGTCTGGCTGTTGCAGCGCAGGCGTGCGTGGACAAAGCTCAACAATCAATTTGATTTGAAGCAGAGTCAATTTATTTCTCTCCAGCATACATCTTTATACTCTTGAAGCAGGCAAGCAAGCAATTGCTAATTGGTTAACAAAATACACACAAGCACTGCTATAACTTCATAGGGTAACATCATCCTAGACAGCCTTCTAATTTATTATCCTATTATTGCCTGCTAGAGAGAAGTTAGCCAAGGCCAACTTCTCATAACAAAACTCACAGCCTAATTAACCCAACCTAAAAACCTAAACATCTCAAACTTCCCACACTCTCATGCACAACAATCCCACACCTGGCTTCTTCATTGTTCTACCTGAAAGGCTTGTTGTGGCTGTTACCCAGAGTAAGCACATTTGAAAGACAGATACAGAGTCAATATCCATAACTTCAGATACAAACATGATCCATGCACACAGGTAGGATAATCATATTCAGCAAATCATAAACTTTTCCAGTGACACCGCACATGACTCATCTTATACAAAATGCCTCATAATTATGTCCTAATCATATTATAATCCTGCCACTATGTTGAATATGGGGGTGTAGTGTCAGATGGGGCCTAATTTTAAGGCACAGGAGTTGGGAATGGAACTTCCCGTCTTTGTGGAACAGGAAATAACCCCCCAGCCAGGGCTGGGAAACTTTCCCAGACTCCCGGTGCTGAAACCTGAACCTACTGACACTGCATTAGTTCCCCCACCCCCAATCTTTGTGGCAACTACAAACTTTATCAGTGATGATTTTATATTTTCTTCTAGGTCATTGATAAGAATGTTAAATAGCACAGGGCCAAGACCCAATCCTTGCGGGAACCCGCTAGAAAGAAATCCATTCCACCATGGTTCCCTATTTAAAATTCCAGTTTTTAATCTATTTAATGTATGCCGTGAGTATTTTGTATCTTTCTAGTCAAAATATTGTGCTGAACCAACTGATATGCCTATGTATATTGCATCAGTACTATTAGCTGCAACCAAACTTTTGATCTCATCCAATAAAGATATCCAGTTAGTTTGATAGGATCTATTGTGTCTACAACTTTTTAATTGGTACAAATCATATTACCCTCCTTTAATTCTTTATTAATGAAATCCAGTATCGGCTGCTCCATTCTCTTGCCCAGTATCGATTTCAGACTAACACTCTTGTAATTAGCTGCATCATCTCTTTTTATAGTTTTTAAATATTGGCACAGCATTAGCTTTATTCCAGTCTTCTGGAATTTCCCAAGTGTTCCAAGTCCTAATTAAAATCAACATTAACAGTCCACCACGCTCCTCCAGCAGGTCTTTCAGAACTCTAGTTATCTGGACTCACTGATTTAAACACATCTAACTTTTAATAGCTGCTGTTTAATGTCCTCGTGAGTTATTGTTGGAATGGAAAGACTGTCAGCGTCAACATCTTATGATATGAGTTACATCATCTGTTTTTCTCCAAATCCAGGAGAGAAATATTTATTGAATAGTTTTACCTCTTCTGCATGATTGTTGATAATTCTGCCATTTCCATCTAGTAATGTACCACTACCACTGTTAGGATTAATTTTGTACTTCCTAAAACTTCCTTCTTATTTTCATTGGTTGATCATTGATTTCTGATAGCTTCCCTTAACAATTTTCTACAATTCTGACCTTCTAACTTATAGTCTTTACTATTGACTTCCCCTTTCTTCCATATATTTTATTTGGAGAGTGTTGGGATTCCTACCAGGGAGTTACCAGCAGGGTCCAGAGACAGCTCCATCTCCTATATTAAGCTCTGGCTAGTAGCTATGTGATAAATGTGATGACCCTGCCTCCGTCTGTCAGCTGGGAGACACAAAGTTTCTCTCTTTCTACCCTCTGATGCCACTGGCTGCTCTAAGCAAGGTGGGGTGGGACTCTGTTAACATGTGCCTCCCGGAGCTTCCATTTACCTGGTGCTGCTGTTCTGTGAGTAGTGGGGCTGTAAGTGGGACAGCAGGTACTGAGTGTTGGACTCTTGCTCTTTCAGGGGCCGGTGACCTTCAAGGAGGTGGCTGTGTATTTCACCAGGGAGGAATGGGCTCTGCTGGACCCTGTTCAGAGAGCCCTCTACAGGGATGTCATGCAGGAGAACTATGAGACGGTGACCTCGCTGGGTAAGGAGTCCTGTCCCCTGGGTTATTAGAAGCTGTGGGGTCTCTGAAGAACCTGAGCAGTAATAACTTTATATCTTTATTCTTCATCCAAGTTTTGACAAGTTTCCTTGCCCCCCCCACCTTTTTTTGCCTTATCTCCCACCCACTAGTATCATTTTTGGACATGTGCCTTTTTGGTGCCGTCAGTCATTTTAAAATTGCATTGAATGTATCCTTTTGGCTACATTAGCGGCTACATTAGTAACTGTAGCTTTCATGCTTTTTCCTTATTTTAATAGGAAAATATGCCTCCTGTAGAATTCTAAATTAAGTAAATAGGTGTGTGATTCATTCATGGCTTGTGTGGCAGTCAGATGAGCTCCTCTTTTGATAGGAGAGCACATAATGTTGCCATTCAGATGAAGGGAGAACAGAGCTGTGGCAGAGAAGCAGAAGAGGGGGAGTACATAGTTCTGGGGTGCCAGGACATGGGGAGGGTGTGTGCAGGGTTAGAGCTAAGAATCAGCAGAGAGGGAGGAGGTTGTGAGAGACGAGGAGGGAACACAAGAAGCTCCCAAGGTGCTGGGAGGTGGTGACGGCTGAGAGTAATGGGAAGAAGGGGAGGGGAGTGTGGGGGAAGGGCACCCAGGAAGTGGGCTGGGTGGGTCAGTGGGAGGGAGGAGAGGTTTGGGGATCTAGAGCTGTGGGGGATCCCAGACCTTTAACCCTGAATCCCTACCCAAATCCCAGGCTTCAGCATAACCACTCTCACAAAACCTCAACTTAATATAAGGCCCTGAACTGTAGCAAGCTTAGGCTATGTTTACACTACCGCGGTCCGTTGACCTGCGCTGCGCAACTCCAGCTACATGAATGACATAGCTGGAGTGGACATATCCTAGGTCAAGTTACAGCAGTGTGTGCACTGAGGGGGGTACACGGGAGACCTTCACGGGTAGAGTCTGGAGCAGAGAACTGGGGAGCGACTTGCAGTCGATCTGCAGTTGATTTGGCAGGTCTTTACTAGACCTGATAAATCGACCACGGCTAGATCGATCTCAGAGTGTCAATCCCGGCTGTAGTGTCGACCTGCCCTTAATAACCCATTTATCTATGTTCACCTCCTTGCCCCTGCACGCATGGTCCAAGCTAATAAGCGATTCTCTGATCATGACCTCTTACCTCTAGCGAGTATGAAATTGCCCACAAGACGTGAGACTGGGTCATAGATCATAAAATCAGGTCGGGGTCAAGAAGAGTGAGAGTTTGGAGAGAGTCTTGTCCCCCCTCTCCCCATCTGCAGCAGCCACAAGCTGTCTTCCCCCCCCAGGCTCCTTGGATCTCTGAGCCTGTCCCTCCTGAGGCTGCCTGGCCCAGTTCTTGTTTCTGACCTTCTCCTTTTCCGGAAGAATTAGAGGCTGTTGCTCCTGAATGTTAGTGTGTAATTCCCCAGCCTTCTCCTCCCACTGGGGGAGTTTAATTCTCCCTCCCATTACACCTGAGTCACTAGATTTCCTAATTCCCCAAAATGTGCTTTGCGATGTCACAGTTCTGGGGTAGCGAAGCCTTTGGCCTGCCTCCATGGTCTGCTCACGGAATGGCCCCTCAGGTGTCAGGCCTCCAGCCAGCCCCTCTCTATGGGCAGGGACCCACCTGCCTCTCCTGTGTGACCAGGGTGTGAGGATTGCAGCTTGTCCTCCACTGTGTTCGCTGGACTAACAGCCAGTTCCTGTGCGTTGCTTTCTCTCCAGGGGCTGTGAGCAGTGTGTGTGTGTCTGAGATAGAGGTGGGACTTTTGATGATATTTGTATGATGCCAATACACACCTCAGTTTCCTGCTGTGATTGGTATTGCTGTGATTCTAAAGAGTAGGAGACGTGAGGTGTTTTGTCACGTAGCTGTCATGGGGTGATAGGAATGGGTCATTAAGGACTGGCTGGGAGTAACCTACATCAATGGAATACCCGACAGAGACAAGGGAATGATTGTCACCCAGGGGGTCTGGGGTCTTCGGCGGCGTATCCCCCTTACCCGCTATGACACCGCAGAGCCTTGCCTGTGTCCCCGTTCCCTGTTCCCCCTCCTGTTTGACTGTTTATATAGTAATATTCTCAGCTATACCTTTGCTTAACCAATCATTGTACTGAAATTTAACTAACCAATCCTAACACATTGAAACATAATTCTCTAACCAATTGTATCCCATCACCCTCATTAACCTACACCTAGCAAAATTAATTATACAGCAGATAGAAACAATTAGAGAACCAGACTGATTAACATTGTAAAAGTGGTGGCCATAAAGATAAAACAATACAGAAATGAGGGTTTCACAACCACAACCATTGAGAAGTGATTTCTTGCCAGACAGGCTGCTGTCAAACTAAGTTTTCTTTAACCATCTTAAGATCTGTTTCTTTATCTGGTGGTGATGGGCACTATCAGGACAGGATCATCTTCCTAACAGCCCAATAGCACCTTATTTCAGTGTGACTGGTTTGGGATGTGAGGATGTGACCCTTCACTTCCCAGCTTATGGCTGCCCCTGCTGCTTAGCCAAAGGCCTTAGCCTAAGAACAAGGCCTCAGCCTAGCCTAGTGAGAGAAGGCCCAGACACAGGCAGACTGTGATTTTGATTCTTTGTTTTTATACCCCTGTGTAGCAGGCTGGTCCCTTTCTCCTGCCCTGAAGGATTAAAAACAGCCCTGGGAGGGGGCTGTGGCTGGAGAAAGCAGCCTTTAGGCTGAGCTGATTGGGGGAAGTGGCTGCAGCTGGGGCCATGCCCCAGACAGACTCAGCTGGCCCTAGAAAGACAGACAACTCCGGGCAGACAAGAGTCTCCCTCTGCCTATAGAGGAAGAAGGGCCTGGCTGCAGGGAGCTGGACACAGGGTACCTGAGTGGAGCAGGGCTGGGGAAAGGCAGAGAAGCTGGGGAGCTCCTGCCTGGAAAGCCCCAGGCTGCGGCCTAGCACAAAGCCAACAGGTACTGGGGGTTGCAGAGGCAGCCTAGGGGTAGGCAAAGGCAGCAGGTCCAAACCCCTTTGCCTGTGGTGAGTGGCTGACACTGCAGCCTGCCCCCGTGAACGGGGGCTGGATGGAGACTAGGCAGTAACTGAGGCAAAGTGGGGATAGTGGCTTGGGGGTTCCCCTGGGAGGGGAGACCCAGATTGGTGGGGTACTGCCAGTGGGTAGCACCCCAAATAAAGGGACACCGGGTCCAGGGAGGGGCAGGGGGGCCAGAGGACAGGTGGATCACCGGCCTGCAGAAGGCGCTCCAGAGCTGGAATGAGCTAATTCCCAGGAGTCACCAGCAGAAGGCACCGCAGGGGTGAGTCTGCTCGTCTACACCCTGTAACTAGCTAAGTGATAAAAATACACCTAACAGTGGGTTCTACCCCTTCCCCCATTCTGTGTCTGTCTTGCGTATTTAGATTGTAAATTCTTCAGGGCATGGCCCAGCTACTATTCTGGGTTTGTACTTGTCCTAGCACAATGGGGACCCACTGTTAGTTGCTCCTTAGGCACTAAGGTAATTCATATGATTTATTATAATAACTCTCCTGCCACTTGGAGCCAAGGAAGCTGGCCTTGGGATGTTACTGCTTAAAAATGAGCTGGGGGTTAAAACCATGGAATATTCTTTGTGACAAGTATCCCACAAATTCCACTGACCTCCCTCATTTTCTTTGCCTGCAGTAGGGTTTCTAAATTCCAAACCTGATGTGATCTTGCAGCTGGAACAAGGGGAAGAGCCGTGGGTCCCAGACCTCCAGGGCTCTGAGAAAGAAATGCTTCCAAGAGCTGCCTGCACAGGTGAAGAATTGGTTAAACCAACTCAACAACTGTGTGGGAATGCAGGAAACATTCGGGATGCCCTACAAAGACCCTATGAGCTCTCCAAGTTCAGGATTGTTCCCTGCAGATATGGAATCATTATGGCAGATGTCACTCATGGCTTCCCTCCTATTCTGACTGACAACTGGCAGCAGGTCCCTCCCCGATCTCACTTTCCCCTGAATTGTTTACGAAGTTAAAGCAGGTAATCCTATAGATGCAGACGAGTTGCAGTCTTAGATTTCAAAGGCAATAGAAGCTTCTGTAATAAGCAAGCTCTATATCTTCCTTAGGACTAACCCCGGCTAATCAGCTGGGGATCTCTTCTTGATGCGTAAAAACTTTGCCCCCCAGAGTCCAAGCAGCATACAGATAATCAGTTCCTTCTGTGTGGGGTTTTTCATCCCCTTCCTGCCATGTGCTCTGAGCTGCCAGCTCAGCTAATGGGAAATCAAGAGCACAACAACAGCCTTGTGTTTTCTTTAACGTCCCATAATAGTCTCTCTGGTGTGGATGGACCTTTCCTGCCAGGCAGGGTGTAATGCATTCGGCTGTCAATTAGCACTTCACCTAGGTAAAGTCTCTTTCCTGTCTGATGATTTACAGAGCCACAGAGGCTCACAATGGAGCTAGTCAGATATTAACCCAGGCAGCAACTCACAAGCATTTAATGAAGTCTAAACATGTTCTTATAATCCTAATACCTGTTTTAACAATACTGACACAGATGAGTCAGACCGATTCCACTGTGTGTTTGTCCATGTTCAGTTAAGACACAGAGGCTTGTGTAAGAGCTAACACCTCATCTGCCAGTGTCACAGGCAGGCTGGGCAGGGATGGTGTCTCTAGCCTCTGTTTGCCAGAAGCTGGGAATGGGCGACGGGGGGGATCACTTGATGATTCCCTGTTCTGTTCATTCCCTCTGAAGCACCTGGCATTGGCCACTGAGCTAGATGGACCATTGGTCTGATGCAGTGGGCAGCTCTTATGTTCTTATGTTCACAGTCTGTATGAGGAGTATCTGCTCATTGGGACTCGCTGGGGAGCCACAGAAAGGAACAAGATCTGCTGAGGCAAGAAGGCCCAGTCTCAGCACCCCCGGGGTCACACTTCCCAACAGCTAAAACTAGGCCCAGCCCATGAAGGGGGCACTGCCAGGAGAGATTGGATAAAGGCTGGAGCATCAAACAACTTTGTAAACCTGAGAGAGCTGCCTTGGGGACAGTGACAGGGAGAATCCCCAGAGTGACTCCTTTGATTCCGCTCGTCTCTGGCCTTTCGTTCATAGAATCATAGAACTGGAAGGGACCTCGAGAGGTCATCTAGGCCAGTCCCCTGCACTCAAGGCAGGACTCAGTATTATCTAGACCATCCCTGAGGTGTTTGTCCAGCCTGCTCTTAAAAATCCCCAGTGATGGAGATTCCACAACTTCCCTACACTATTTGTTCTGGAGTTTAACCACTCTGACAGTTAGGAAGTTTTTTCCTAATCTCCATCCTAAATTGCCCTTGCTGCAATTTAAGGCCATTACTTCTTGTCCTATCCTCAGAGGTTAAGAACAATTTTTTCTTCCACATCCCTGTAACAACCTTTTATGTACTTGAAAACTATTATCATGTCCTCTCTCCTCCAGACTAAACAAACCCAATTTTTTCAATCTTCCCTCATAGGTCATGTTTTCTAGACCTTTAATCATTTTTGTTGCTCTTCTGTGGACTTTCTCCAATTTGTCCACATCTTTCCTCATATGTGGCACCCACAAATGGACACAGTACTCCAGTTGTGGCCTAATCCGCACAGAGTGGAGTGGAAGAATTACTACTTGTGTCTTGCTTACAGTACTCCCTCAAATACATCCCAGAATGATGTTTGCCTTTTGCACTGTTGACTTATACTTAGCTTGTGATCCACTATGGCCCCCAGCTCCCTTTCCGCAGTGCTCCTTCCTGGGCAGGAATTTCCCATTTTGTACGTGTGCACCTGATTGTTCCTTCCTAAATGAAGCACTTTACATTTGTCCTAATTGAATTTCATACTATTTACTTCAGGCCTTTTCTCCAGATCATTTTGAATTTTAATCATAGAATATCAGGGTTGGAAGGGACCATAGGAGGTATCTAGTCCAATCCCCTGCTCAAAGCAGGACAAATCCTCAGACAGATTTTTTCCCCAAATCCCTAAATGGCCCCCTCAAGGATTGAACTCACAGCCTTGGGTTTAGCAGGCCGATGCTCAAACCACTGAGCTCTCCCTCCCTGGTCTATCCTCTAAAGCACTTGGAACCCCTCCCAGCTTGGTATTGTCTGCAAACTTGGTAAGTATAACAGAGGATGTTACTGGGAGGGTTTCACCGTGTCTCAGAGGGTTACACCCTGGTGGGAGGGGGCTAGGCCTGTACTGGAATAAAGTTACTCTGTGCTTCACAGTGTGGCAGAACCTAGAGCAGGGGTCTCAAACATGCGGCCCGCGGGCCGCATGCGGCCCGCGGAGCTCTTCCCTGCGGCCCGCGGAGCTCCCCCACCAGGGCCAGCTCTAGAGTGGGGAGGCCAGAGCCTTTTAACTCCCAGCCGCGGCTGGGAATCAGAGGGCTCCGAGCTGCCCGCCGCAGCAGGGAGCCCAGAGCCTTTTAACTCCCAGCCGCGGCTGGGAATCAGAGGGGGCTCTGAGCTGCCCGCCGCGGCGGGGAGCCCAGAGCCTTTTAACTCCCAGCCGCGGCTGGGAATCAGAAGGCTCCGAGCTGCCTGCCGCGACGGGGAGCCCAGAGCCTTTTAACTCCCAGCCGCGGCTGGGAATCAGATGGCTCCGAGCTGCCCGCCGCGGCAGGGAGCCCAGAGCCTTTTAACTCCCAGCCGCGGCTGGGAATCAGAGGGGGCTCCGGGCTCCCAGCCGCGGCGGGGAGCCCAGAGCCTTTTAACTCCCAGCCGCGGCTGGGAATCAGAAGGCTCCGAGCTGCCCGCCGGGGCAGGGAGCCCAGAGCCTTTTAACTCCCAGCCGCGGCTAGGATTTGTTGGGGCGGGGGGCGGCGCTCTGGCGGTTGCGGGTCGGCGGCTCCGGTGGACCTCCCGCAGGCATGCCTGAGGGAGGTCCACCGGGGCCATCTGCCGCCCTCCCCAGGATGCTGCCCCAAGCGGGTGCTTGGCCCGCTGGTGCCTAGAGCCCGCCCTGTCCCCCACTTACTGCCTGTCGCCGCCAAACTCCCCTCACCCCGCCCCCCTCCCTGAGTTATTTTCTGTGCCTAAGCTCCCCGCGCGCTGCTCCCCAATGTTTGGGGCCGGGTCTCTCCCCTGGCCCCACCTGCTGCCCCCACGCGCCTCCCCCCAGTGTCTCCCGGCCCCCACTTGCTGCCCCCTCACCACCCGGGAGCCTGCCCGGGAGCTCAGGCTGACTCCACTCCTCCTCCGCTATGCCGGCTTCCGGCATCACCTGCTGCCGCAGGGTCCTAGCGCCCCCCTGCACTAGGGCCAGGGCAGGCTGCCCTTCCCCTGCCCTTCTGCCCTAGTCCTGAGACTCTCCAATGCCCCGAGCCTCTCCAATGCCTCAAACCCCTCACCCTCAGCCCCACAGCCCTCACCCCTGCACCCCCTCCTATCCCCAAACTCCGTCCCAAAGCCTGCACCTCCACCCCCTGCCGCAGCCTGGAGCCTGCACCGAGCACAGAGCCTGCACTCCAGACCCCCTCCCCCACCCCCACCCAAACTCCCTCCCAGAGCCTTAGGCAGTAAATCTAAGTGCGTGTTTTGTCCTTTGAGTGAGGTGCATTACTGAGTGTATATATTTATTAAAACTGTAGATTCTACATTAAAGTGTCAACCAACACTGTCACAATGACATAACCAAAATTAGTACAAAATTTGACAAAACGTCAAAATTAGCACTGACGTTTCACATTACAGTTAAAGAAGTTAATAAAAAAGTTAATAAATTGACTTTTAATAGCATACTATATTTTAATACTATACTACTATATTACTCTTCTTTTTTTTTCTGCCTACCTCCAGGCACTTCCTGCCACCAAGCCGCCAAACAGCTGTTGGTGGCGCTTAGCACTTTCCAGGAGGGAGGGGGGAGGAGCGGGGAGCCGCGCACTTAGGGGAGGAGGTGGAGAAGAGACAGGGCAGGGGCGGGGCCTCATGGAAGGGGTGGATTGGGGGTGGGGCCAGGGGCAGCAAGGGGGCGTGTCAGTGATGCGGCCCTCGGGCCAATGCACTAGTCCTCATGCGGCCCTTGGGGTCATTTGAGTTTGAGACCCCTGACCTAGAGTGTCCATTAACAGGGAAAAATCAGGGGGGAATCAGCATGTGGAATGGACAAAAGCCCCCTCTGCATTCTCTCACATTGCCCTTCTCGTCCTGGCAGGCTGCAGATTAACGTCCACGTTTTGCTCCAGATCATTTCATCCTACCAAAGGGAAGGAAATGGCTGCAATGGAGCTGGCTCAGGTAAGGGATTACCAGGGAGCTGGTGGTGGGTTCTGCTTGGAGGGAGAGGAGCAGTAAATGCATAGGAGGGTAGGAGCTGCTGGAGGTGGTGGGAGGCAGGAAATATCTTGGGTGGAGAAAGGGAGGGGACAGGATGTGACAAACCTGCTGAGACTTGTGTACTCTAGGGTGTGATGGGTTGTCACCCCGGGGTGCAGTCTGGGGGGCTTCTGGGAACCGCTGTGCCCTCTAACCCTCAAGCTGGGCTGGCCCTTCTCACGCTGCTTTGCTGGAGGTTCAGCCAGCCTCTCCAGGCCCTGTTATCACCCAACATGACAGTAGGTGGCGCCATACACCCAACTAAGCTACCTGAGTGCTTTACCTGAGCCACTCAAGGACAGATAGAGACAACAGCCAATTTCCCAGCTCCCCAACCTTGCACACCTGCTGTAGTATAAATTCAGAATTATCCCATCTTATAGTGCACAGGGATCTCTGTAATGTCAGCTCATGAATATAGTTCCCCTTCCCCTCGATGTGGGAAAGATGTGCACAACAAGCCTGTGCTAACCAAGCTCAGCTTTTCCCCAAACACTTCACTCAAAATGCACTGATTAAGATAAAGCATAAAACAAGTTTATTAATGGCAGTAAGGTAGATTTTAAGTAATTATTGTTAGAACAAAAAAGGAGCCGGTTGATCCAGAGGCGGATATGAATACAGGCTTCTTTATTGTGTTACTTGTTCCCCTTGACCCAACTATCGAGTAAGCACTGGATTAGTTACATCACCCGCCTTTTATCCAAGTTTGTATGTAAACACCCACATCCGTTACAACACCCCAAAACCCCTTATTAAGTAGTAGAAACGCTCATACAATTAGTATACCCACCCCTATCCACTGTCACAGTATTACACATATCATAGAGGTGTTTTTACCTTGAAAATACCGTTCTTTGCAATAACATGTTGCCACAAATTTCCCTAAACAGCAGTTCTCAGGGTATGGGGGAAGGGTCAATGAGCAGTTCTCGGGGAGGGAGGAAGGGGCCATAAGCCAGGGCTTGTTTATGTAGCTGGGAAAGGAAGGGAGGGGGAGGTAACATTTCTTTTACTTTCTTTCACACAAAGGACATTCATTCCAGCAACTACACTTCTCATGCAGCTGCATCAATGTCAATTCTTACAAGCAACAGAGAAAGGAAAAATATGGCAACTTATTTGTTAAGCAAAGAATTCCTGCCTGCTTATGCCTTTGTCCCCAATACATGTCAGCACATTAGCAGCTTCCCAGCTCTTTTACTGAACCCTAACGTATCTCAACAATTCTAAGTGATAGCAAACAGATCAAAGCAGATTACTTAGCAGATAACCAAAAGCTCAAACTAAGCCTAACATACTATCTGGATAGAATTTGAATTAGCAATTTCTCACCCTGACTGATGATACAAGCAGTCCCCCAAGTTTCCATACACAAGCTAGAAATCCCTTTACCCTGGGACCAGCAGTTCCCCCAGTTCAGTCTTTGTTCCTCAGGTGTTTCCAGGAGTTCTCTTGTGTGGGGAATGAGGCCAAGAGATGATGTCACACCCCACCTTATGTGGCTTTTCCATATGGCAGGAACCATTTGTTCCAAACTAAGTTCCCAGTCCAGTTTGTGGAAAAATACAGGTACCAAAATGGAGTTCGTTGTCATGTGGTCTAGTCACATGTCCTAGCATGTCCTGCTGAGTCATAGTAGCCATGACTCATAGGCTGGCTGAAACAATCACAGGAAGGCTAAGCTCTTCCACGGTTAATGTCTTTGTTGATGAGCCATCAGCTCTGTCTGACTTCTTCATTGTTGTACCTGAAAGGCTCATTGTGGGTGTTACCCAGAGTAAGCACATTTGAAATACAGATACAGAGTCAATATCCATAACTTCAAATGCAAACATGATCCATGCACACAAATAGGATAATAATATTCAGCACATGACGCATCTTGCACAAAATGCATCATAATTATGTCCTAATCATATTATAACCATACCACTATGCTGAATATGGGGTGTAGTGTCAGATAGGGCCTAATTTCAAGGCACGGGATTTGGGAATGGAACTTCTCCTCTTTGTGGAACAGGAAATAACCCTCCAGCCAGGGCTGGGACAACTTCCCAGACTCCCAGTGCTGGAGCCTGAATCTACTGCCACTTCATTAGTTACCACCACCCGCAATCTTTGTGATACTGCAAACTTTATTCATGACGATTTTACATTCTGTTCTAGGTCATTGATAAGAATGTTAAATAGCACACGGGCAAAAAGCAATCCTTGTGGGAACCCGCTAGAAATAAATCCACTTGACCATGGTTCCCCATTTACAATCCCAGTTTTTAATCTATTTAATGTATGCTGTGTTTATTTTGTATCATTCTAGTTTTTTAGTCAAAATATTGTGCTGAATCAAGTCATATGCCTTACTGAAGTCTAGATATATTATATCAATAATATTAGCTGCAACGAAACTTTTGATCTCATCTAATAAGGATATCCAGTTAGTTTGATAGGATCTATTTTCTCTAAACCTTTGTTAATAGGTACTAATTATATTACCTTCCTTTAATTCTTTATTAACGAAATCCAGTATCGACTGCTCCATTAGTTTGTTCAGCATTGATATCAGACTGACACTCTTATAATTAGCTGGGTCATCTCTTTTACACTTTTTAGTATTGGCACAGCATTAGCTTAATTCCAGTCTTCTGGAATTTCCCCAGTGTTCCAAGTCCTAATTACAATCAACATTAATAGTTCACCAGCTCCTCCACCAGGTCTTTAAAAACTCTTGGATACAAGTTATGTGGACCTGCTGATTTAAACATGTCTAACTGTAATAGCTGCTGTTTAATGTCTTTGTGAGTTCTTGTTGGAATGGGAAGAGTGTCGTCGTCAACATCGTATGATACGAGTACAGCATCTGTTTTTCTCCAAATCCAGGAGAGAACACTTATTGAACACTTTTACCTCTTCTGCATGATTTTTGATAATTCTGCCATTTCTGTCTAGTAATTTATCACTACCATTGTTAGGATTAATATACTTTTCAAAGCTTCCTTCTTATTTTCATTGATTGGTCATTGATTTCTGATAGCTTCCCTTACCAATTTTCTACAATTCTGACCTTCTAACTCAGGGGTGAGCAACCTTTCAGAAGTCTTCATTTATTCACTCTAATTTAAGATTTTGAGTGCCAGTAATACATTTTAACATTTTTAGAAGATCTTTCTCTGTCTATAATATATAACTAAACTATTGTTGTATGTAAAGTAAATAAGGCTTTTAAAATGTAAAATAAGGCTTTTAAAACTTCATTTAAAATTAAATTAAAATGCAGAGCCCCCCGGACTGGTGGCCAGGACCCGGGCATTGTGAGTGCCACTGAAAATCAGCTTGCGTGCTGCCTTCAGCACCCATGCCATAGGTTGCCTACCCCTGTTCTAACTAATATTCTTTACTACTGACTTCCCTTTTCTTCCTTATATTTTATTTGGAGAGTGTTTCCTACCAGGGAGCCATTAGTAGGGTCCAGAGCCAGCCCCATCTCCTATATCAAGCTCTGGCTAGTAGGTATGTGATAAATGTGAAGACCCTGCCTCCGTCTGTCAGCTGGGAGACACAAAGGTTCTCTCTTTCTACCCTCTGATGTCACCTGTCTGTTCTAGGCAAGGTGGGGTGGGACTCTGTTAACATGTGCCTCCCGGGGCTTCCATTTACCTGGTGCTGCTGTTCCGTGAATAGTGGCATTGTGACTGGGGCAGCAGGTACTGAGTGTTGGATTCTTGCTCTTTCAGGGGCCGGTGACCTTCGAGGAGGTGGCTGTGTATTTCACCAAGGGGGAATGGGCTCTGCTGGACCCCGTTCAGAGAGCCCTCTACAGGGATGTCATGCAGGAGAACTATGAGACGGTGACCTCGCTGGGTAAGGAGTCCTGTCCCCTGGGTTATTAGAAGCTGTGGGGTCTCTGAAGAACCTGAGCAGTAATAACTTTATACCTTTATTCATCATACAAGTTTTGACAAGTTTCCTTGCCCCCCTTTTTTTGCCTTATCTCCCACCCACTAGGATCATTTTTGGACATGTGCCTTTTTGGTGCTGTCAGTCATTTTAAAATTGCATTGAATGTATCCTTATTGGCTACATTCATAACTACATTAATCACTGTAGCTTTCATGCCTTTTCCTCATTTTAAGAGGAAAATATGCTGCCTGTAGAATTCTAAATTGAGTAAATAGGTGTGTGACTCATGCCTGGCTTGTGTGACAGTCAGATGAGCTCTTTTAGTAGAGCGTGTAATGTTGCAGTTCAGGATCCCATGGGTGAAGGGATAAGCGAGCCGTGGGAGGGACGGAGATGGGGGGTAGTAGATATGCCAGGACATGGGGCGGGTGTGTGCAGGGTTAGAGCTAAGAAGCAGCAGGGAGGTAGGAGGCTGTGAGAGAAGAGGAGAAAATACAAGAAGTTCTCAAGGTGCCGGGAGGTGGTGCTGGCTGAGAGTAATGGGAAGAAGGGGAGGGGAGTGTGGAGGAAGGGCACCCAGGAAGTGGGCTGGGTGGGTCAGTGGGAGGGAGGAGAGGTTTGGGGATCTGGAGCTGTGGGGGATCCCAGACCTTTAACCCCAAATCCCTACCGAAGCCTTGTTGCTTTAGATCCTCCACTCCAGTTTTATTTCTGTTCAGTTTCACTTTATTATACATTTTTTCCCCAAATATTATTATTTTAACACTTGACCTCCCTCTCCCACTCATTACTCCCCTCCTCACATAACCTCCCCATCTCCTATGCACAGCGACCCCGGACACCAATCCTGAGTCCTTGCTGCATCCTCCCTCGCAGAGCAGGGCCCCTACCCAGGCACAAATGGGCACTTCGCTGATGATGTCACAGGGTGGTATAGTCTGTACAATTTTTACACCTATAAGATTACATATTCCGAAGCCCTTCACACCAGTCAGGCTTATCTCTATTCGCCGATACAGTCTGTTCCCCAGTGTTCCCTTCCCAGCTCTGATGCCGCAGAGCCTTGCCTGTGTCCCTGTTCCCGTTCGCCCCCTAACCAACATTCAACATTCATGGGGCCTCATCTGGAGCACTGTGTCCAGTTTTGGGCCCAACACTATAAGAAGGATGTGGAAAAATTGGAAAGCATCCAGCGGGGGGCAACAAAAATGGTTAGGGGACTGGAACACATGACTTCTGAGGAGAGGCTGAGGGAACTGGGATTGTTTAGTCTGCAGAAGAGAAGAATGAGGGGGGATTTGATAGCTGTTTTCAACTATCTGAAAGGGGGCTCCAAAGAGGATGGATCTAGGGGTACGTCTTCACTACCCGCCGGATCGGCGGGTAGCAATCGATTTCTCGGAGTTCAATATATCGCGTCTCATCTAGACGCGATATATTGAACTCCGAACGCGCTCCTGTCAACTCCAGAACTCCAGCACCGCGAACGGTGGTGGCGGAGTCGATGGGGGAGCCGCGGACGTCGATCCCGCGGCGTGAGGATGGGTAAGTAATTCGAACTAAGGTATTCGACTTCAGCTACGCTATTCACGTAGCTGAATTTGCGTACCTTAGATCGAACTCCTCCCCCTCCCCCCCCAGTGTAGACCAGGCCTAGACTGTTCTCAGTGGTAGCAGATGACAGAACAAAGAGTAATGATTTCAAGTTGCAATGGGGGAGGTTTAGGTTGGATATTAGGAAACACTATTTCACTAGGAGGGTGGTGAAGCCCTGGGATGAGTTCCCCACGGAGGTGGTGGAATCTCCTTCCTTAGAGGTTTTTAAGATCAGGCTTGACAAAGCCTTGGCTGGGATGATTTAGTTGGGGATTGATCCTGCTTTGAGCAGGGGTGGGACTAGATACCTCCTGAGGTCCCTTCCAACCCTGATATTCTATTATTCCAATTTCCTTCCTCCCTCCTGTTTGACCCCATTTATAGAGTAATATTCTCAGCTATACCTTAACCAGTAATTGTGCTGAAATTTAACTAACCAATTCTAATATATTGTGACATAATTCTCTAACCCAGGCGTCGGCCACCTTTCAGAAGTGGTGTGCGGAGTCTTCATTTATTCACTCTAATTTAAGATTTCATATGCCAATAATACATTTTAATGTTTTTAGAAAGTCTCTTTCTATAAGTCTATAATACATAATTGAACTATTGTATGTAAAGTCAGTAAGGTTTTTAAAATGTTTAAGAAGCTTCATTTAAAATTAATTAAAAATGCAGAGCCTTCTGGACCGGTGGCCAGGACCTGGGCAGTGTGAGTGCCACTGAAAATCAGCTCGTGTGCCGCCATAGGTTGCCTACTCCTGCTCTAACCAATTATAAACCAGTACCCTAATTAACTTACACCTGGCAACATTAATTATACAGGAGAGAGAAACAATTAGAGAACCAGACTGATTAACAATGTAAAAGTGGTGGCCATAAAGATAAAGCAATACAGAAATGAGGGTTTCACAACCACAAGCATTGATAAGTGATTTCTTGCCAGACAGAATGCTATCAAATTAAGGTTTCTTTAACCATCTTAAGATCCAGACAGGACTGTCTTCCTAACAGCCCAATAGCACCTTATTTCAGTGTGACTGGTTTGGGATGTGAGGATGTGACCCTTCGCTTCCCAGCTTATGGCTGCCCCTGGTGCTTAGCCAAAGGCCTTAGCCTAAGAACAAGGCCTCAGACTATCCTAGTGAGAGAAGGCCCAGATACAGGCACACTGTGATTTTGATTCTTTGTTTTCATACTCCTGTAATTAGCTAAGTGATAAAAATACCCCTAAGTTCTTAAAGTCTAGGCTTTGCAGGCAGGCCTGAATATCTCTATTCTAACAGAGGGTTCTACCCCTTCCCCCATGCTGTGTCTGTCTTGTCTATTTAGACTGTAAATTCTTCAGAGCATGGGCCATCTACTATTCTGCATTTGTACTGTGCCTAGCACAACGGAGACACACTGTTAGTTGGTCCTTAGGCACTAAGGTAATGCGTATGATTAATAATAATAATAACTCTCCTGCCACTTGGAGCCAAGGAAGCTGGTCTTGGGATGTTACTGCTTAAAAATGATCTGAGCTTAAAACCATGGACTATTCTTTGTGACAAGTATCCCACAAATTCCACCGACCTCCCTTGCTTTCTTTGCCTGGCATAGGGTTTCTAAATTCCAAACCTGATGTGGTCTCACAGCTGGAACGAGGGGAAGAGCCGTGGGTCCTGGACCTCCAGGCCTCTGAGAAAGAAGTGCTTCCAAGAGCTGCCTGCACAGGTGAGGACTTGGTTAAAGCAAGTCAAAAACTGTCCGTGAATACAGAAAACATTCGGGATGCCCTACAAAGACCTTGTGAGCTCTCCAAGTTCAGGATTGTTCCCTGCAGATGTGGAATAATTAGGCAGATGTCACTCATGGCTTCCCACCTATCCTGACTAACAACTGGCAGCAGATCCCTACCTGATCCCACTTTCCCCTGCATGTTCTGGTGAAATGCAGACCAAAACTGATCCCTTCCTCTCTCCTCTGGGGAAAATCAGCTCCTGATAGGTTTGATCTCTCCTGCACATATTTTGGTTTGTTCATCCCTTTTAAAATTCCTGTCTCTGAGATTTCCTTTCTCTCAGGCACAGGGAGTGACCTATGTCTGGATTCTCTCTGTCTCCCATCAGGTGATAGGATGGTGCGTGAGAATGAGGAGCAGAAACCCCAGCAGGAAGATGCTGAGCAAGGAGAACCACATGGGACGTTATCAGGAAGACCCAAAGGGAATGTTTCCAGGAGTTGTGCACTCCGAGAAACAGTAAAAGCCTCTGAGACTCAGCAGAGGCCAGAGGAGAACTTCAGTAGCCTCTCAGACGTTATTACACATGAGAGAATCAACTTGGAAGAGACAAACTACACATGCCACGAGTGCGGTGAAAGCTTCAGTCAGCGCTCAAACCTTATCACACATCAGAGAATCCACACAGGAGAGATGCCCTACACATGCTCTGAGTGCGGGAAAAGCTTCAATTGGCGCTCAAACCTTATCACACATCAGCGAATCCACACAGGGGAGACGCCCTACACGTGCTCTGAGTGTGGGAAAAGCTTCAGTCTGCGCTCAAGCCTGATCACACATCAGAGAATCCACACAGGGGAGATGCCCTACACATGCGCTGAGAGCGGGAAAAGCTTCAATCAGCGCTCAAACCTTATCACACATCAGAGAATCCACACAAGGGAGACGCCCTACACGTGCGCTGAGTGTGGGGAAAGCTTCATTTGGCGCTCAAACCTTATCACACACCAGAGAATCCACACGGGGGAGACGCCCTACACGTGCGCTGAGTGCGGGAAAAGCTTCCGTCAGCGCTCAAACCTTATCACACATCAGAGAATCCACACATGAGAGATGCCCTACACATGATCTGAGTGCGGGAAAAGTTTCATTGAGCACTCAGACTTTGTCAGACATCGTAGAATCCACAGTGGAGAGAGACCCTACACATGCTCTGCATTTGGGAAAAGCTTCAATCAGATGTCATTCCCTATTAGAGATCAGAAAATCCCAATCGGAGAGAACTGTAAGAAATGCCTTTATTAGGGCTTCCCAAAGATTTGTTTTAAAAAAAATCACATTTGCTAATTCCAATATAGTGATCTTTGCACCATCTTCACTGTGGTCTCTCAGCTCTGCCGGATGAGTTGCCTGCTTCTGCCTTTTGCAGCTAACCCTTCTTTGGGGTCAGTCCTGTGATCTTTTCTATCAGCTCCTTTCCTTTTGACTTGTAGGAGCGTGTGTCCCTCCAGACAGGAATTTCATCAGCTCCAGGTGGGGGAGAGAGGGTTGATGCCAACAAGCTACCCTGAGGCAAAAGTTACCTGTGCCTTACATCCACTAGGACTGTACATGGAATTGGGTGCTCAAATTAGTGATTTTGGTGTAAAAAGACAATTATAGTTGTAGAGAAGAAGCAGCCCAGGGAGTGAACCTAACAGACAATGATCAAGTGATCTCTCTCCTGCCATCCATCTCCATCCTCTGACAAACAGAGGCTAGGGACACCATTCCTTACCCATCCTGGCTAATAGCCATTAATGGACTTAACCTCCATGAATTTATCCAGTTTTCTTTTAAACCCTGTTATAGTCCTAGCCTTCACAACCTCTTCAGGCAAGGAGTTCCACAAGTTGACTGTGCGCTGTGTGAAGAAGAACTTCCTTTTATTTGTTTTAAACCAGCTGCCTATTAATTTCATTTGGTGGCCCCTAGTTCTTGTATTATGGGAGTAAGTAAATAACTTTTCCTTATCTACTTTCTCCACATCGCTCATGATTTTATATACCTCTATCATATTCCCTCTTAGTCTCCTCTTTTCCAAGCTGAAAAGCCCTAGCCTCTTTAATCTCTCCTCATATGGGACCCGTTATAAACCCCTAATCATTTTAATTGCCCTTCTCTGAACCTTTTCTAATGCCAGTATATCTTTTTTGAGATGAGGAGACCACATCTGTACATAGAATTCAAGATGTGGGCATACCATAGAGTTATATAAGGGTAATAATATAGTCAGTCTTATTCTCTATTCCCTTTTTAATAATTCCTAACATCCTGTTTGCTTTTTTGACTGCCTCTGCACACTGCGTGGACATCTTCAGAGAACTATCCACGATGACTCCAAAATCTTTTTCCTGATTTGTTGTAGCTAAATTAGTCCCCATCATATTTTATGTATAATTGGAGTTATTTTTTCCAATATGCATTACTTTACATTTATTCACATTAAATTTCATTTTCCATTTTGTTGCCCAATCACTTAGTTTTGTGAGATCTTTTTGAAGTTCTTCACAGTCTGCTTTGGTCTTAACTATCTTGAGCAGTTTAGTATCTTCTGCAAACTTTGCCACCTCACTGTTTACCCCTTTCTCCAAATCATTTATGAATAAGGTTAATAGGATTGGTCCGAGGACTGACCCTTGGGGAACACCACTAGTTACCCCTCTCCATTCTGAGAATTTACCATTAATTCCTACCCTTTGTTCCCTGTCTTTTAACCAGTTCTCAATCCTTGATAGGACCTTCTCTTTTATCCCATGACAACTTAATTTATGTAAGAGCCTTTGGTGAGGGACCTTGTCAAAGGCTTTCTGGAAATCTAAGTACACTATGTCCACTGAATCCCCCTTGTCCACATGTTTGTTGACCCCTTCAAAGAACTCTAATAGATTACTAAGACATGATTTCCCTTTACGGAAACCGTGTTGACTTTTGCCCAACAATTTATGTTCTTCTATGTGTCTGACAATTTTATTCTTTACTATTGTTTCAACTAATTTGCCCGGTACCGACGTTAGACTTACTGGTCTGTAATTGCCGGGATCACCTCTAGAGCCCTTTTTAAATATTGGCATTACATTAGCTAACTTCCAGTCATTGGATACCGAAGTCGATTCAAAGGACAGGTTACAAACCATAGTTAATAGTTCCGCAACTTCACATTTGAGTTCTTTCAGAACTCTTGGGTGAATGCCATCTGGTCCTGGTGACTTGTTAATATTGAGTTTATCAATTAATTTCTAAACCTCCTCTAGTGATACTTCAGTCTGTTGCAGTTCCTCAGATTTGTCACCTACAATTTGGCAATGTTTATGCTCCTTTCTAGGATTTGACTTCCACTTTTTAAAGGAAGTCTTTTTGTCTCTCAGTGCTTCTTTTACATGTTTGTTAAGCCCCGGTGGGTCTTTTTTAGTTCTTTTACTGTGTTTCTTAAATTGGGGTATACATTTAAGTTGGGCCTCTATTATGGTGTCGTTAAAGTGTCCATGCAGCTTACAGGAATTTCACTTTAGTCACTGTACCTTTTAATTTCTGTTTAACTAACCCCCTCATTTTTGTATAGGGCCTGGTCTACACTAGGCGTTTAAACCGGTTTTAGGAGCGTAAAACCGATTTAACGCCACACCCGTCCACACTAGGAGGCACCTTATATCGATTTTAATGGCTCTTTAAATCGGTTTCTGTACTCCTCCCCGACGAGAGAAGTAGCGCTAATATCGGAATTAACATATCGGAATAGGGTTAGTGTGGCCGCAAATCGACGGTATTGGCCTCCGGGCGGTATCCCACAGTGCACCACTGACCGCTCTGGACAGCATTCTGAACTCGGATGCACTGGCCAGGTAGACAGGAAAAGCCCCGCGAACTTTTGAAATTCATTTCCTGCTTCCCCAGCGTGGAGAGCTCATCAGCACAGGTGACCACGCACAGCTCATCTGCACAGGTAACAATGCAGTCTCCTGAGAATCGAAAAAGAGCCCCAGCATGGACTGCACGGGAGGTACTGGATCTGATCGCTATATGGGGAGAGGATTCAGTGCTAACAGAACTGCGTTCCAAAAGACGAAATGAAAAAGTATTTGAAAGAATTTCTAAGGCTATGACGGATAAAGGCCACAGCAGGGACTCAGTGCAGTGCAGAGTGAAAGTTAAGGAGCTCAGACAAGCCTACCAGAAAACCAAAGAAGCAAACGGAAGGTCCGGGGCAGGTCGAAAAACATGCCGCTTCTATGCTGAGCTGCATGCAATTTTAGGGGGCTGCGCCACAACTACCCCACCCCTGACCATGGATTCCGAGGTGGGGGTTGTAATCTCTGCCATGTCTGAGGATTATGTGGACGGGGAAGATGAAGATGAAGAAGAGGAGGAAGACCTAGCAGAGAGCACACAGCACTCCGTGAGCCCCAGCAGCCAGGAGCTTTTTCTCACCCTGACGGAATTACCCTCCTCCCAGCCCTCCCAAGCAACTATCCTAGACAATGACGCCATGGAAGGGACCTCTGGTGAGTGTACCTTTGCAAATAGCAAACATTGTTTTTTAAGCAAGTGTTTTTTAATGATTGATTTGCCCTGAGGACTTGGGATGCATTCGCAGACAGTATAGTTACTTAGAAAAGTTTGTTAACATGTCCGGGGATTGAGAGGAAATCCTCCAGGGACATCTCGATGAAGCGCTCCTGTAGGTACTCCAGAAGCCTTTGCAGAAGGTTTCTGGGCAAGGCAGCCTTGTTCCGCCCACCATGGTAGGACACTTTACCACGCCATGCATGTAGCAAGTAATCAGGTATCATTGCATGGCAAAGCATAGCAGCGTATGGTCCCGGTGATTGCTGGCATTCAAGAAGCATCCGTTCTTTATCTCGCTGTGTGATCCTCAGCAAAGTGATATCGTTCAGGATAACCTGGTTAAAAATCAGGAATTTAAGTAAGGGGGATGGCCATTTTCCTACTGGGTTCGTGGACTGCAGCAGCTTAAAAAAAAAACCTTTCCTGCACGTAGCCAAGCGGGGGGAGGGGAGGAGTGAAATGCCGATGATCTTTTTTGTGTTTGGTCACCGGCGATCTTCCCCAAGCTACCAGCCACGCAGTGGGTGGGGGGGTGGGAAGGGTGTTGATTAGCAGGGAGCTAGCGTGGTATTAGCCATGCATTGGGGGGAGGGGTAAATCACTGCAGAAGCCGAAAGACAGTGGCTTACCATGGCCGCATGCAAGCTGAATTCTGATGCCCGGACCTGTGTCTGTGAGATCTGTAACTCCAGAGCTGCAGGCACTCACTATTAAGATGAA
The DNA here is from genome assembly GCF_020497125.1 of Mauremys mutica. NCBI lineage: Eukaryota > Metazoa > Chordata > Testudines > Geoemydidae > Mauremys > Mauremys mutica. Next base: position 6,942,918 of record NC_059097.1, on the reverse strand, counting down.
AAATGCGACCTTGTAGGGAAATCACATGTGCTATGTAAGGTGAATAGTGCTGTTCACTGTGAAAGAGTATAACCATTGTTCTGTAAAATGTATCTTTTTAAATATTTCTCTCCCTCATGCAGCTGCAAATCTTTCAAGCGTGCCTCCTCCATCCCAAAGGCTAGCACAGATAAGGCGGAGGAAAAAGAAGACGAGAGATTAAATGTTCTCGGATATTATGGAAGTTACACGCAATGAAAGAGCTCATCTGAATGAGTGGAAGGACGTGGTATCAAATTACAGGAAAGATGCCAGTGAACGTGAGGACAGGAGAGACACCCGAGATGAGAGGTGGTGGCAGGAAGACCGGCAGGAAAATCAGAGGTGGCGGCAGGAAGATCAGCGGTGGCGGGATGCAACTCTGGGGCTGCTGCGTGATCAAACTGACATGCTCCGGCGTCTGGTGGAGCTTCAGGAACGGCAGCAGGATCACAGAGTGCCGCTGCAGCCCCTGTATAACCACCCTCTACCCTCACCATGTTCCATATCCCCCTCACCCAGACATGTAAGAACGCGTGGGGGGAGGCTCCGTGCACCCGCCAACTCCACCCCCGTGGACAGCCCAACCAGAAGGCTGTCGTTACTGTGAAATTTTTTTAATGGCCTTCTCCATCCTTCCTATCCTCCTCCCAAACCACACCCTTACTTCTCTCCCTGTTTTTATAATGAATTAATAAAGAATTCATGATTTTTAAACGAGAGTGACTTTATTTGCATAAGTAAGCTGTACTCGAAGGGGGAGGGTGAGTTGATTACAGGGAATGAGTCAATCAAGGGGGTTGGGTGTTCATCAACAAACACAGTAGTCACACTGTACCCTGGCCATTGATGAAGCTCGTTTTCAAAGCTTCTCTGATGCGCACCGCTTCCTGCTGTGCTCTTCTAATCTCCCTGGTGTCTGGCTGCGCGTAATCAGCGGCCAGATGATTTGCCTCAGCCTCCCACCCCGCCATAAAGGTCTCCCCCTTACTCTCACAGAGATTGTGGAGAATACAGCAAGCAGCAATAACATAGGGGACATTGGTTTGGCTGAGGTCTGAGCGAGTCAGTAATATCCGCCAGCGCGCCTTTAAACGGCCAAATGCACATTCCACCACCATTCTGCACTTGCTCAGCCTGTAATTGAACAGATCCTGACCACTGTCCAGGCTGCCTGTGTATGGCTTCATGAGCCATGGCATCAAGGGGTAGGCTGGGTCCCCCAGGATAACGACAGGCATTTCAACATCCCCAACTGTTATTTTCTGGTTTGGGAAGTAATTCCCTTGCTGCAGCCGTTTAAACAGAGTAGTGCTTCTGAAAATGTGAGCGTCATGAACCCTCCCTGGCCATCCCACGTGGATGTTTGTGAAACGTCCCTTGTGATCCACCAGTGCTTGCAGCACCATTGAAAAGTACCCCTTCCGGTTTACGTACTGGGTGCCCTGGCGCTCCGGTGCCAAGATAGGGATATGGGTTCCATCTATCGCCCCCCCACCGTTAGGGAATCCCAGTGCAGCAAAGCCATCCACTATGGACTGCACGTTTCCCAGAGTCACAACCTTTCGTAGCAGCAGCTTAGTGATTGCTTTGGCTACTTGCATCACAGCAGCCCCCACAGTAGATTTTCCAACTCCAAATTGATTCCCGACTGACCGGTAGCTGTCTGGCGTTGCAAGCTTCCACAGGGCTATCGCCACTCGCTTCTCTACTGTGAGAGCTGCTCTCATCTTGGTATTATGGCATTTCAGGGCAGGGGCAAGCAAGTCACAAAGTTCCATGAAAGTGCCCTTACGCATGCGAAAGTTTCGCAGCCACTGGGAATCGTCCCACACCTGCAACACAATGCGGTCCCACCAGTCAGTGCTTGTTTCCCGGGCCCAAAATCGGCGTTCAATGGATAGAATCTGCCCCATTACCATCAGGATCTCCAAAGCGCAGGGGCCCGCGGTTTGAGATAATTCTGTGTCCACGTCCTCATCACTGTCATCGCCGCGCTGCCGTATCCGCCTCTTACTCGCCTCGGTTTGAAGGTCCTGGTTCACCATATACTGCACGAGAGTGCGCGAGGTGTTTAAAACATCCACGATTGCGGTATTGAGCTGAGCAGGGTCCATGCTTGCTATGCTATGGCATCTGCACAGTTCACCAAGCAAAAAAGGCGCGAAACGGTTGTCTGCTGCTTTCAGGGAGGGAGCGGTGAGGCTGTACCCAGAACCACCCGCGACAATGATTTTTGCCCCATCAGGCACTGCGATCTCAACCCGGAAATTCCAAGGGGCGGGGGAGGCTGCGGGAACTATGGGATAGCTACGGAATAGCTACCCACAGTGCAATGCTCCAGTAATCGATGCTAGCCTCGGACCGTGGACGCACACCACCGAATTAATGTGTTTAGTGTGGCCGCGCGCACTCGATTTTATACAATCTGTTTTGCTAAACCGGTTTATGTAAAATCGGAATAATCCCGTAGTGTAGACGTACCCTAGTTCTCCTTTTTGAAATCAAATGCCACAGTGTTGGGCTGTTGAGATGTTCTTCCCACCACAGGGATGTTAAATGTTATTATATTATGCCGTTTATTTAGAGCAACTGCAGTTATTCGGGAGAGTACAGACAGGCAGAGTTTCCCCTCCCGAGGTAGGTCTCGGTTAGATAAACAATTAAGGCAAGCATTTATACCTTTTGCGACATACAGTAAGGAGCAACAATTGCATTTTGTTTGTACATATTCCTTTCTGATAGCTTACTTCTCTCAGCAATTTCTGCTACAATCTGCATTCTATTCTTATCTAACACAAGGTCGAAAACCAGCGTTTCTTACAGTTCTTTTCTGCTCGCCCACGCCCTGCTTGGAAGTCTCCCGTTATTAGCTGTTAGTTAGCCTGGTAAATATCAAGTCCCTGAGAAAACACAGTTATACGAAGCAAAACAAAATCACAAACGGAAATGTCATTGGAAATTCAAAAATTAAAAAGGAAAATGCAATTCCCATCACTTCATTGTATCTGGGCCATTTCTGTATCGAGAGTACCCGCTAAGGGCCCTGTGTGCTTATGGGAAACCTGGAGGAACTCATAGCAGAGCCTGAACATGAAACTCAACTGCTCCCAGGTGCCGCAGTAAAACCCTTTCCCTGCTGTGATGTTGATGATTTTATGAAAATATGCTAATGAGCGTGAACATAATGTAACTGGAACATGCTTCATGCAAAAGGTCTCTTGTGCAGTATCATTACAAAGCTTATTATCTACTGTGTGTGTTCAGCCTATTTGTATGAACCGATCATTCCTGTATCTGAAGCTAGAAATATGAACTATAACTCTGAGGTCCTGTTGTAATGATGCAAAGTGTGGGCCATTAATAGTGGTTTGGACTCCTGATGGCTCCCATTAACCAGGACAATTGACTGGAGATGGCTGTGTCCTGCACCATCTGTGAGTCAGGCCAGGAACAATGAAAGCTTGGGGGGGGGGTCTCACAGGGCATGTGACCATGTCACCTGGTACAGGAATCCATCTTAAACCTGGGGCTTTTCCCCAGGAGAGAGACAAAAGATTCCTGCCTTGTACCAAAGCTGTTTAAGGGGGTGGAACAGAAAGAAAGGTGGCTGCAGTCATGAGAAATCCCCTAGCTACCACCTGAGCTGGAACAAGGACTATACCAGGTGAAAAGATTGGGCCCAGACAAGAAATAAGTCTAGTCTGCAAAAGAAGCTTATTGGAAGATCTCTGAGGGTGAGATTTTATCTGTATTGAGTTTCATACTGTATTAGTCTTAGACTTGCATGTTTTTGTTTTATTTTGCTCTATGGAGAATACAAACTCCACAGAGAAGGAAAAGTTAATGCCTTAGAAAAATCTGTGTGTGCTAGAGTGTCTAGGAACTCCTATAGCTTTTCTCTGATTTCCTTTAGAAAATCTGAAGCAGGGAGCAGAAAACCATTGTCTTTTCTGAGGTGTGAGCTCAGGACCTACTGAGTATGAGACTGACATGCTGCCAACTATGCTAAGAAGGCCCAGGAAAATGTTTAGGCTCAGTGCATATAGGATCCTCCTACAGCAGTGACTGGAGCAGGGAAGGAGCTGGAAGAAGCAGAGAGATCTGGTGCCCACAGACCTGTCCTGGCATCTTTCTCAGCAGCAAAGAAATCAATTTGCCCTTCCAGTGAACAATCTGCTGGAACTAATGGCAGCACAGGGGCGATGTTTCTAAAGTATGCACCCACCTCTACATTTTAGAACTTACTCTCCTTTTTCTAGTATAGCACTTTCTATATGAACTGGCAAAACAAACTACACAGGTAAGAGAAACAAGGGCTTGAGAGAAAGCTTGAACTCATAACCCCAACAGGTGACCCCTCTGCACTAACCAGTTGCACCCCTGAAGATGTTTTTTAAACACATTTGGGAAGTTATCAGTCTCTGTGGTTCACATCTTTGCCTGGTAATTGAAAGGCTGCTGGTTCAAACTTAACTCAAGATGCGGCTTTTCAGTGATGAGACTCCAGTACATTTTAACAGGAAGAAAATCTCTATTCTGGCTTTGCCCCATTAGACTCCTTCTGCCCATCTTCTCCCCCTCCCCCAGTCTCTTTCCTTCCCCACTGGGCCATGCAGAGAGGATCCCCAGTCAGTCTCTGTCACAGAGAGTCTGTATCCCATAAAGGGAGGGAGGGTTTACTTTAAAACACTGATAGTGGGGAGGGGAGTGGTGTGCGGGGTTAGGGGGAGAAAGGATGGAGAACTAACAGTGGGGCACAGAGAGGTTCCCCGAGATTGGGGAGATCCCCTGCTGCCCCCCATCAGCCAGCTGTGAGAAGAACAACTGTGCTGGTGGGGGGGTCTCCACATGCTGCCTCCGCCCCAACTGCCAACTCTGCCAACTGTGGCAATGGGAGCTGCAGGGGTGGAGTCTGCGGGCAGCGGTGCACAGAGATGCCCCCGGCCCTCCAGCTTAGGGGCTGCGGGTTGCTTTCGGGAGATGCCCGAGGTAAATGCTGCACCCCTCACCCTCTCCTGCAACCCCAACCCCCTGCCCCAGCCCAGACCCCACACCTGCACCCAAACTCCCTCCAAGAGCCTGCCCCCCACACTGCCTCCTTCACCACAACCCCCTGACTGAGCCCAGACCCTGCACCCAAACTCTCCCAGAGCCCAACCCCTCTCCCTCCCACAACCAAACTCCTTCCCAGAGCCTTAGGCAGGTGTGTGTGGCAGGTGGGGCAGGACTTGGTCCCATTCTGGGCACCACCAAAAATTATACAAACCTCCTGCCCCTGTCCTGCCCAACCTTCTGCTGATGCACCTCAGCCCACACCCATGCAGGGTTTGAAGCTTTCATTGCTTAAATTCCAGGATGCGGAGGGATTTCAGCTCCCCTTTGCCCAGAGGGAACCTTCACCCCACTCCTAACCAGGTTCTTGTCCATGGGATCACTGTAGGGGGGCTGGGTCCCTCGGTGTCTTTTCTCTCTCTAGGACAGGCCTGGGTGCAATAACTGGGGGCATCTGAGCACCCAGGACCTTCTGTGGGGCTGCCATTCCCCTTCCCCTTCTGTGGTCCCATCTGCCATTGACTCCAGCCTTTTTTCTATCCATCGTCAGCACCATCCCAAGCCAGCAGCACTCGCCTCAAAAGACAAAGAGTCCAGTGGCACCTTACAGACTAACAGACGTATTGGAGCATAAGCTTCCGTGGGTGAATCCCACTTCGTCAGATGAATGTAGTGGAAATTTGCAGGTGCAGGTATAAATATGCAGGCAAGAATCAGTCTAGAGATAAGGAGGTTAGTTCAATCAGGGAGAATGAGACCCTCTTCTAGCAGTTGAGGTGTGATCACCAAGGGAGGAGAAACTGCTTTTGTACTTGGCTAGCCAGTCACAGAATTCCCACTCCATCTGACGGAGTGGGGATTCAGCCACGAAAGCTCATGCTCCAATACGTCTGTTAGGCTAGAAGGTGCCACAGGACTCTGTCGCCTTTTACAGATCCAGACTAACATGGCCACCCCTCTGATACTCAAAAAGACAGTGTCCCCTGCTGGGAGTAAATCATTGACCTCTCCTCCCTGAGCACTGACTGCCCCTCTGTTTCCTTGCCTCGCAGTCTGTGCAGATGGGACCTTTCCCTCCAGTGCTGGAGGATTCGCCCTTCTCATCTACCCTTGTCCCAAGCAGCACAGCGGGTGGGAATCTTAAATGTACCGAGGTGACTTAGGAGCAGAACCCGCCCCCCCCCCCCCCCAACCCCAACCTTCCATGCAATTGTCACTTGCCCCTCACTGAGCAGGACTGAAACTGATGCAGGGAGACTGGTGGGCCATATCCCCTCTGGGCATGAGCAAAGCAGCAGGGTGAAAAAATGATCATGAAGATGCTGGGGATTGAACCCAGGGCCTTATACATGCTAAGCATGTGCTCAACCACTGAGCTACATCCCCTAGCAGCTTGTGTTTACTATGGGTTACACTCAGAGCCCTCCTGTTTCCAGAGCATCCAGTGACCTATAATCTTCACGAGAAGCCCATTCCCCTCTCTGAGGACCAATCCTTCTCTCCTGGAGGTGACTTATTCATAGGGGTCACTTTTCAGCAGGGCCAGATTCTATGTGTGGGGCAGAGAGAGTGGGTGCCCTGGTCTCAGGGTGCAGAGATACACTCAGCCATCTCCCCTGCATTGGGTTGGGGAGGCGGCAATCCCCTGCTGCAAGGTCATAGCGGGGGATGCTGTGAGCAGCTCAACACCTCACCCTAGTGGCAGAAGTGGTGTGGGGAGCTCCAGGTGTTTCTAGGATCTGCTATTTCCACCTGCCTGTAAACTCTAGCTTTCCCCAGCATATTCACTGTGGTGCAATTGGGTCACTGTTTCCATGGCTGAACAGCAAAGAATGGCTCCCAGTTTCCCTTCTATCGGCAGCAGGATTAGCCTGTGTCGGTGGTTAATGAGGTAGATCTAGTTGTAGATTGTTATTCGTTCCCCACCTTGACAATTCACACAGTCCCTTTCCCAGGCAGATTTGCAGCACCTCAGTGATCCTGGTAGCAGGGTTGGGTCCTGAGATTTTCAGGGTTCTTTTCCCCTCCACCTGGAGTGAACTCAGCTTTTTCCCCATCCCAGACAATCCATGAAATAACAACAGGGGCATAAAGAAAGAGGGGAAGGAACATCTCACGGCCAGGGCTGGATGTGCCCAGAGCCCCCTGCTTGTCCATTGTTTCCATGGAATTTGGCCCCCTGCTTTGCACAAGGGACAGAGAAAGATCTTGCTGTTCCTGTGTCTGTGCAAAGAAAATTGTGCTTCTGTATGAAAGAGAGGCGGGAAATGGCCCCATGATGGGGCAATAGCCTCAGGATTAAGAACAAAGGACAATGATGGGAAGGTTCACAATTGACTCAGTAGTTGCATACAAAGGTGCACGTTTGGCAGTTACACTGGGAAATTCTGGCTCCTTCTCAGGCTCAGGTTGGCCACCCCGGTCTAGGTGTAGAAGTGACAACATTTAAACTTGAAAGAGGGGCCAATTTCCCCATCATTTCACACCTTTACACCCAAACACGATGACTTTCTGAATGAACCCTCCTCGTTCAGCCAGAAGATCTTGGGGTGGATGTAGGAGTCACTGGGTAAAATTCTCTGGACTCTGTTCTGAATCAGGTCAGAGCAGAGGTACCTAGTGATCTAGTCTGGCTGTAAAATCTATAGATCAACACCATTAATATGAAATTAATCCTCAGAAACAGCTGTTCCCCACCCAGACCCCAGCAAAGGGCTCTCCAAGGAAGGGGGCTGTTGAGGAAGGAAAGAAGGAAGACGTCCTTCTCCCCCTGGAGGAACTGGGTTCTGCGCTTTGGACAGAAAGGAGGGGAAGGAAATGGCCACACGATGGCAGCAGAACCTAAGAAATGAAACACAATAGGCTTATGTCCACACTGCAATGAAACACCCAGAGCTGCCCCATACCAGCTCAGGCTCCCGGGGCTTGGGCTGTGGGGTGGTAAATTTGCAGTGTAGACATCTCGGCTCAGGCTCAGTACCGGGCTCTGAGACCCCACAAGGCTGGGAGGGAGTTAAAAAAAAAAAAGGTAGAACGGCAGTGGAGTATTACCCTGGTCTCAATGGCATTTCTCCATTGGTCTGTCTGCTCTGGGGCAGGGACAATAACACGTCCTGCTGCATTCGTTATTTCAAAGGGGGGTTTAGGATTTTCATTCTCACACATGGTGCACGAAGCAGGACTCAACCCTCGGCATAAACTAAATGAGCTGCCCACAGATTCTGGCAGCCACAATGAGGCATTTGGTGTGAGAGCTCAGACCTGCCCCTGTCCCACAGGGACGGGGTCATCTGTGAGGGGACTGGACCACTGACCTACCAGCTCCTAACTCCCAAACTTTCAGTAATATCATCAGTGCCTGTGAGTGTAATTTAAACCATCAAAACAGTCATAGTGGGCTAGACCATAGTCTGGACTTCGGGTCTGGAAAAGAGCTGCCACAATCCATAGACCAGGTTGTTATATAACATGCACATGGATTTTAACCCTTCACATACAGTAATGGGAAAGTTCTTGGTTCAGGCTTGTAGCAGTGATGGAATAAACTGCAGGTTCAATAAACAGCTGGGATGGGTCATTCAGTCCTTTGTACAGAGCTTCAGTTTGTAGCAAAGTCCCTCCAGAGGTATGAAGCAGGATTGAAGACAAGATGGAGATGAGGCATCAGCCTTTTATAGTCTCTTGCCATGTGGTCTTTGCTTTCTTTGTCCCAAGGACACTCTGTCCAGCACGTGGCATAGAAAAACCTTAGAGTTCTGTCCATAGGCAGGTCCCTGCAGACCTTGCTGAGTTACAAGGCGTATCTGCCTTCTCTCAGTGGGTCGATTGTAGAGCTGATGGTCTTTAATGGGCCATCAAGCAGGCTAGGCAGAACTGACACCAACTTGTCTGGCTGGGGTGTTCCCCGGAAGCAGAGCACAAGTTTGAAATATGGACAGAACAGAGCCAATACTTATAACATCAACTACAAAAATGATACACATCTAGAGATGGCATCACTATAATCAACCAATCAGAACCTCTCCATAGACCCCTTACATGACAACCTTTCTACAATATTGGCTGCAAATATAGAACAGTGGTCACAACGGTGATCTATACAGTTACAGATTATGTCAATAACGTCACAGGAGGTGACATGGCATCAGTGAGACTGATACTGGAATACTGCCTCCAGTTTTGGTGTCCTCATTTGAAAAAGATGTTGTGAAATTGGAGCTGGGGCAGCAAAGAGGCACCAAATGTCCTGAGGGCTGGAGAAAAATGCCTTCTAGTGAGCTACTGAAAGAGCTCAACCTGTCCATCTTATCAAAAGAAGATTGAAAGGTGACTTCATTGAAGTGTTGAAGTGCATTAATGGAGAGAAAAGATTGGATAATAAAGGGCTTTTTAGTCTAGCAGAGAAAAGCATAACAAGACCCAATGTCTGGAAGGTGAAAAAAGACAAATTCATATTACAACTAAGGCACAAAGATTCAACAGCGAGGATGATTGACCACAGGAACAAGCTACCAAGGAAAGTGGTGGATTCTCCATCTCTTGATGTCATTTTATGAAGACTAGATGCCTTTTTGGAATGTGTTTGCCCCAAAAGTAGCTCTTGTGTCATACAGGAGGCCTGTGATATGCAGTGGGTCAGATTAGATGCTCTAATGGTCTCTTCTGGCCATAAAGTCAACTCATTTCTGAAAAACTGAGTGTAGCATTGGGAGCAGCGTCTGATGTTTCCCTGTCTAGCCGACTTGCTGCCTAGAACGAATGCTCCTTGATACGGGTGATCCACAGGGAGTAGCTCAAACCTCCAAAGTGGCTGGCTAGGGGCAGGACATTGGCGCAGCAAGGGAGGGGTGTGGCAGTGACATCACAAAGGCCTTTTGCAGGACCTCAGACCATTGGTCAAAGGTTTTGGGGAGGTGGTGACCTCACAGAGAGATGCTGACATCAGCCAGGCAGGACAGGAGCGAGGGAAACCTCAGAGACCCCTGTGGCTTTGCTTCAGCAAGTCTCCTTCTCCAGGTCTCTCTTTGAGGACTGAGGGAGTATTCGGGTTCATGGACGTGAGCGCCAGGAGGAACCTCTTTCGAGTTTTCTCCTTCCCTTTTAGTGATTTTACTAGAAAACAGCCGTCCCTGTTTAGAAGGTAAGAGCCTCCTGGAGGTTTGAAACCTGTTCAGTCTGATCCATCTGGTGACAGTTGAATTCTAAGCATGGAAAACACGAGCTTAAGGAGGCAGAAGTTTATTGCGCACCTGGGATTTTGTCCCTGAGAATCACTGGGGACATTAGGGTTTGTCCTTTTTGTTTCCCCTTTTCATCCATCCATCCCTCTCTCCTTTCTCTTCATTTCTTGCTTCTTTTGTCCTTTCTCCTGTTCCCCTCCCAACACCAGGAGTGTGTGTGTGTGCGTGTTGCGGGGGAGTGCTCTGCAGCTCCCACCGTGGGAGGTCCACCCAAAAATGTGGGGCTGAAATAGTGCTCGGGCAGTGATCCCCACCAGTGACCTGGGCCATCCTTTGGGCTCTCTGGTGAGAACCCTCAGCCTCCCGTCCTCAGTCTCTACCCTGATTGGCTGAGCAGTGGGTTATTGACAGGGAGGAGACTCAGGTCCTTGTTGTTCTCTTTTAAGAACAAGGAAATAAGTCAGAACCAGTTCTATGTTTGATGAATTTTGCTGCTTCTCTGCATTAATGGTCTCTGAGCAGTTCATGATTCTCTCTAACATTGCAGTTCTCCTCAAATACTTGCTGAATAATTCCTGTGCACTGTTGTTGGTCTGGAGCTCATCTGAGAGCACTTTATTCAGCTCATTCAATGTCTGAAATTCAAGATCCGATGGTTAGTTTGGAAATCAGGGCTCTTGGGGCCTATTCCCAACTCTGCCACTGACTGGCCGTGTGACCTAAGACAAGTCAATTCTCCTTTCTCAGCCTTAGCTTCTCCCTCTTTCAAGTAGGGATAATAATGATCTGCTCCTACCTATCTCAACACACTCACTCTTCCCCAACACACACACAGTCTCTACCCCGCCACGCACACTGCAGTTGAAAAGCAGCTGGTAATCTAGTAAGATGCCCATGGAACGGTGGGATAGAGAAACCTGCGTCATGTGATGCTGTACCAGCCCATGAGGCATTGCAAACCCTTCCCAAAACACCCTGCAGCCAGTTGCACAGTGGGATAGTTACTCACAGTGCACTGCTCTCTGTTGCCATCCAAGAACTGCTAGCATGGATGTGCTCTGGTGACACAAGGGGCATAGGGAGGACATTCAATAGCTGTTTAGTTAAAACACTTTAACTAAAGCAGCAATGCCAGGGGGTTGGTGGCTCCTTTCTTTCCTCACCCTGGAGTAAACTCAGCTTTTTATTCCATTTTTGATGTTTCATGGAATAGCAACAGATGACTGAAGAAAGACGTGGACAGGGTGGGTCTCAGGGGAGGGGCAGAGGTGAGAGAAGTGGGCAGGGTGGATCTCCAGGGAGAGGCACAGAGGTGTGGGTGGTGGGCAGGGTGGGTTGCAGGGACGGGTCACCGAAGTAGCGATGGCGGCTGGTGGGCAGACCTTGTGGTAGGGAGTGGAGAGGCACGAGCAGGAGGCAGGAAGGCCTTGGGGGAGGAGGGGAGCGAGCGAAAGGTGGCTCAGCCATCCTCAGCCAAAGAGGAAGAGCGGGGGTGGGAAGTGGCCAAACAGGAGCAAGAGGGGCGCACAGGTGGGGCCTCAAAAAGAGGAGAAGGGTGGGGGGGGCAGTGCCATGGTCTGGGCACCAATGGGCCCCCCACTTTTAGGGAGCTTCCAGCGCTCACACCCAGCCTCCCCAAATGCAAGAGCCATGGGCCACCTATTCTCTTCATCTTCATTAACCAAGCCCCTCCCCAAGCTATGTTGATGGGAGAAGCCCTCCTGTTGACACAGCGCTATCTGCACCGAGGTTAGGCTGATATAACTGCATTGCTTAGGGAGGTAAATTTTTTACACCCCTGAGTAATGTAGTTACACCGATCTAATTTTGTAGTGTCGACCTGTCCCCAAAGAACCTTGGGAGTAAAACTTTACCTGCTCCTCTGCTTTACTGAATCCAAACACAAGCAAAGCTTGTCAGGCCCAGATGGAGGTTGGCAGAGAGTCAGGTGTGTGCAGACATGATCCTTTCAGCAGCTGTAGGCACCATGGCTTAGCTGGCTAAAACCACTGTTTTGTATACAGGAGATCCTGGGTTCAAGTTCCAGTGGTACCTTACTGAGTTGCTTTTGGGGCACCTGGTACTGGCTACTGTCAGAAGACAAGATTCAGAGCTAGATGGACCTTCGGTCTAGCCTAGTGTGGTTTTTCTTATGGTTTGAATTACACTCACAGGCACTGATGATAGAGTTACTGAAAGTTTGGGAGTTAGGAGCTGATAGGTCAGTGGTCCAGTCCCCTCTCAGACGACCCCCTCCCTCTGGGACAGGGGCAGGTCTGAGCTCTCACACCAAATGCTCATTGTGGCTGCCAGAAACTGTGGGCAGCTCATTTAGTTTATGCTGAGGGTTGAGTCCTGTTTTGTGCACCGTGTCTGAGAATGAAAATCCTAACCTGTCCTTTGAAATAACAAAAGCAGCAGGACGTGTTTCTGTCCCTGCCCCAGAGCAGACAGACCAATGGAGAAATGCCATGAGTCCAGGGTAATACTCCCCTGCGGTTTTACCATTTCCACTTGCTAAACTCCCTCCCAACCTTCTGGGCTCCTGGAGCAGGGGACTGATCCTGAGCCGAGACACGGACACTGCAACGTTACAGCCTAAGCCGCATGACCTTGTTTAATGTGACACGGGCCAGTTGTGGTTGTTTCATTGCACTGGAGATGTAGCCTAACATTATGTCTGCACTGCGATTAAAACACCCAGGGCACCTGTCGCAAAGCCCGGGTCAGCTGACTCAGGGTCATGCGGCTTGGGCTGCAAGAGTATAAAATTACAGTGCAGACAGATGGTCTTGAGCCCAACCTCAGAGACCCATGAGGGGTGAGGGTTTCCGAACCCAGGCTTCAGTGTGAACAGAAATATCTGCACCACAGTTTTTAGCCTCTCAGCTTTAGCTTCATGAGCCCATGTCAGATGGTCCAGGCAAGCCATGCTGCCATCTTTATCCCAGGAGAGATGGACTCTAAGGGTACGTCTCCACTGCAATGTCAGCCCAGGTGTGGCACGCTGTGCTCAAAGCAGCACCCTAGAAGTCCCATATTCACCACTCTCATATGATGATGATACGGTTTGTACAAAGTCTGCCTGGTCAGGTATCATTTCAAAAGTCTTGGTCTGTTGAACCTTAATATTGTGTTGGATTGTGTGTGTAGCATTGGCTGGGAAGTTTTGCTTTGTGTGTGTTACTGAGATGAGGTTGGGAAATGCCCACCACCAGCCTTTCAGGTGTGACAATGGAGGAGCCAGACTCGCTGCTGGCCCATTAAAGGGAGCCACACTCCCAAGGACTATCCCAGGAACCGTGTACAATGCAGACATCTCCGAGACAGCACAGCGACAATGGGCACTGCTTGGCTCACATCCTAGCAAAGGTACTTCCTAGCCAGCTGGAAGAAACAATGAAAGAGGGGTAGAGACATCATGAGCTGGCCTCTCTCCCCCACAACTCAACAGCTGGAAATACACCTGGATGACAAAACTGATTCAGAAATCGGAAGAAAATAATAATAGTACATTCAAACCAAAGTCCCCAAACAGACTAGTAGTGGGTTTTCAGTAGAAAATTTTCAGTTTGGGGAATTTTGTTTTCTCAATCAGACTTTGCCAAGGGAAGCAGAGAGAAAATGGTTGAGTTGCCTCCTTCAGAACAGCTTGGCCTAGGCACTGGCTCTGGTTCACTGTTGTGGCCTTGCTCAGGTTGGGGGTATTTTAATTATTTGGGGAGGTCCCAGGGTGTTTGTGGGGAGATTATGAGGCTGTTCCCTTTTGAGATAAAAGCTAAGAAATGCAGGAGTAGAGAATTTTTTCTAGAAAACTGGGATTTAGACATTTTATTTGAAGCAAGGGGTGGGGTGGGGGGGGGAACTGAGATTCTGAGAAGGTTTTTGTTTGCAAGAAGCAACATTGTTTGATCTGTCATTGTACCAAGGGGGGAGATGGTTGTCTATAAAGGAGAGTTAAGACTAAATGCAGCTGATGAGGATGGGATTTGAACCCATGCATGCAGAGAACAATGGATTAGCAGTCCATCACCTTAACCACTCAGCCACCTCATCTGAGCTGCTAAGACAGGGACAGGAGGAGAAATCAAAGTCCGGCAGAGATAGGGACACTAAGCAGTTTCCCAATACTAAGCAGAAGCAGGGGCTGAATGAGCTCCCCCCTCACATCTAGTGAGGAGCTGCGGGAAGACTTCAGGAACAGGCCGTGTTTGCACAGACACCCCTACTCTGCCTAGCTATGCAGCATGATGGGGCCGCTTCCCCAAAATGACCAGTTTGGGATGGTGGTGGGTTGCAAATCACTTTAGGATTGAGTGGAATGAAATGTTATTCTCCTTCCTGTACGAGTGAAGGGCAGCGGAACGTACCTAGGCCGTCCTGACGGAGGGGGGTGGGGTGGGTGAGGAATCGCTTTCATTGGACTGCAAGGAAGTGATTGAGGACGTCACCCTAACCCAGTGGTCCCCAAACATTTCACACTGCGCCCTCGTACCATGGCTGTGTCCCCTCGGAAGCCGCGGTGGAGAACCGGGGCTGGGCGTGGGGCCGTTGCTTGCTGGGGAGAGAGGTGCGGACAGGGGTAATGGGGTCGAGGCCGGGCTGGGAGCCAGGGGCCCAGGCTGAGGGTGGGGTTGGGGAAGAGCTGGGACAGAGTGGGGCTGAGTGGGGCTCCCTCCCTGCCCTCCATGGGGGCTGGCTCAGGCCCTGAGGTGCTCCCATCAAGCTTCCTCTGTGTCCCCCTAGGAGTCATGCCCCACATTTTGGGGACCACTGACCCCTACTCGCTCAGCAGGGGCTAGTGATGCCAAAGCCCAGGGAAAGGGAGAACAAGTGCGGGGGCCCCAGCACCGGAACCCTGCCCCCCCCCACTTCTGTGTGTGGCTCCGCCCCCTTCCACCCCTTCCACCCACGGCCCCATCCACTGTCACCTCTGTTCCACCCCTTCCCCCACTGGCCCCACCCTGTCACTCCTTTACCCCGGCCCCGCTGCGGCCCCGAGACCAGAGAAGCTCTGTGCCCCTGCTGCAGCCCCCGGGCCGTAGCAGGGAGTGGGAGCTCCTCCAGCCCTGGGGCTGACATGGGGCAGATTTTTCCAGAGGGACCTAATTTGGCCAGGGCCCCTAGTCATGGGCCCCACTGTCCCCTTGGCAACACAAGGTTTGGGGAGGCTGAACCCCCCCCAAGCCTCCATTACGAGCCGCCCAGGCTACCTCTGCTCAGTGGGTGGCCAGTCTCCCTGTGTCTCTGCTGTTCGTGCTGGGGAGCCCGGCCGGCCTTAGGGGTGGGGCCCCCGGCAGCCGCCCAGGGCTCCAGGGGGTCAAAGGGCACCGTGTGGCCGTGCAAAGGTGCTCACTGCTCTCCCCTGCCCCAATGCTCCTCCGTGGCCCCACAGAGGGTGGGGGGAGCGAGGAGCAGCACTATGTGCTCCCTGCGTCCTGGCCACTTTCCCCACCTGGGCTGGGCTGTGAGGGGAGCATCAGAAGCTGCTGCTCTCTGCCCTCCCCTGACGCAGCCCGGCTGAGGAAAGTGACCTGGATGCAGGGAGCTCGGATGATGTCCCTTCTCGCCCCCCTGCCCCTGCTAGGCAAGGCTGGTGTGTGGTGTCTCCATGGCTGCACTGTCAGTGATTTAGGTTTCTCTCTCCCATTGTTCCAGGGGCATCCTACTAGATAAAACTGAGCAAGAAATGCTTCCCAGGGGTTTTTAGGACTGGAATTGCTATTTTCAACAGCCATTGCCATTTTTTTCCTAGTTTTGTTTGTTTAAAAGGAAGACAGTGACATTGCATTGGCAAATTCCCCACAGAAACAAAGAATAATAAAGGCACCTCAACTTTTCCTCATTTATGGAGGACAGTCTGATAATATGCATCCAGAGATCCTCCAATCACACAACCTGAAAATTGTTCCACTTTACTGCAGTTCTGTAACCATGCGGGAACCAGTCCTGTCTGTGTTCTGTGCACATCCAAAATTCCTGCTGAATGACCCGCCCTGGGAGCCAGTTACCAGTGGCCCAGGGCTGGGGCGGAAGGAGGGTGCAGGTGGGGGGGGGGAGCCCAGGGCTAGGGCAGCAGAGGG
Organism: Mauremys mutica; assembly: GCF_020497125.1. NCBI lineage: Eukaryota > Metazoa > Chordata > Testudines > Geoemydidae > Mauremys > Mauremys mutica. The sequence continues at coordinate 6,926,582 of NC_059097.1, read as the reverse complement.
TGTGTGTGTGGGGGAGCACTGGTGGGGAAGGGGGAGCCCAGAGCTGGGGCAGCATGGGGTGTGTGTGAAGGAGAGCCCAGGGCTGGGGCGGCAGGGGGGTGCAGGTGGGGGGGGGGGCAGAGCCCAGAGCTGGGGCGGCAGGGGGGTGCAGGTGGGGGGGGGCAGAGCCCAGGGCTGGGGCAGCAGGGGGGTGCAGGTGGGGGGGCAGCACACAGGGCTCGGGCAGCAAGGGTTGTGGGGGGGAGCCCAGGGCTGGGGTGGGGGCAGCCAAATTTTTTTTTCCTTGAGGCGGCAAAAAACCTAGAGCTGGCCCTGCCTCCACCCACCGGGAGGTAGTCAAGAGCGGATCATTATTATCCCTACTCGAAAGAGGGAGAAGCTAAGGCTGAGAAAGGAGAATTGACTTGTCTTAGGTCACACGGTCAGTCAGTGGCAGAGTTGGGAATAGGACCCAAGAGCCCTGATTTTCAATATACCTGCCCCTGGAAATTTCCACTACATGCATCCGACGAAGTGGGTATTCACCCACAAAAGCTCATGCTCCAAAACATCTGCTAGTCTATACAGTGCCACAGGACTCTTTGCTGCTTTTACAAACTAACCATCAGATCTTGAATTTCAGACACTGAATGACCTGAATAAAGAGCTCTGTAATGAGCTCCAGATCAACAACAGTGACAGTAATTATTCAGCAAGTATTTGAGGAGAACTGCAATGTTAGAGAGAATCATGAACTGCTCAGAGACCATTAATGCAGAGAAGCAGCAAAATTCATCAAACATAGAACTGGTTCTGACTTATTTCCTTGGTCTTAAAAGAGACCAACAAGGATCTGAGTCGCCTCCCTGTCAATAACCCCCTGCTCAGCCAATCAGGGTAGAGACTGAGGACGGGAGGCTGAGGGTTCTCACCAGAGAGCCCAAAGGATGGCCCAGGTCACTGGTGGGGATCACTGCCCGAGCACTATTTCAGCCCCACATTTTTGGGTGGACCTCCCACAGTGGGAGCTGCAGAGCCCTCTCCCGCAACACACACACAGAGCACTCCCCTGCAACAGATGGATCAGACTGAACAGCTTTCAAACCTGGAGGAGGCTCTTACCTTCTAAACAGGGACGGCTGTTTTCTAGTATAATCACTAAAAGGGAAGGAGAAAACTCGAAAGAGGTTCCTCCTGGCGCTCATGTCCGTGAACCCGAATACTCTCTCAGTCCTCAAAGAGAGACCTGGAGAAGGAGACTTGCTGGAGCAAAGCCACAGGGGTCTCTGAGGTCTCCCTGGCCCCTCGCCCCTGTCCTGCCTGGCTGATGTCAGCATCTCTCTGTGAGGTCACCACCTCCCCACCACCTTGGACCAATAGTCTGAGGTCCTGCAAAACGCCTTTGTGATGTCACTGCCTCACCCCTCCCTTGCTGTGCCAATATCCTGCCTCTCCCTAGGCACTTTGCAGGTTTGAGCTACTCCCTGGGGATCACCCTACTCAAGGAGCATTCGTTCTAGGCAGCAAGCCGGCTAGACAGGGAAACATCAGATGCTGCTCCCAATGCTGCACTCAGTTTTTTAGAAATTAGTCGACTTTATGGCCAGAAGAGACCATTAGAGCATCTAATCTGACCCCCTGCATATCACAGGCCTCCTGTATGACACAAGAGCTACTTTTGGGGCAAACACATTCCAGAAAGGCATCTAGTCTTCATTAAATGACATCAAGAGATGGAGAATCCACCACTTTCCTTGGTAGCTTGTTCCTATGATGAATCATCCTCGCTGTTGAATTTTTGTGCCTTAGTTGTAATATGAATTTGTCTCTTTTCACCTTGCAGCCATTGGGTCATCTTATGCCTTTCTCTGCTCGATTAAAGAGCTCTTAAATACCCAATCTTTCCTCTCCATTAAGGCACTTCAATGAAGTCACCTTTCAATCTTCTTTTGATCAGCTAAACAGGTTGAGCTCTTTCAGTAGCTCCCTAGAAGGCATTTTTTTCCAGCCCTCAGAACATTTGGTGGCTCTTTGCTGCCCTAGCTCCAATTTCACAACATCTTTTTCAAACGAGGACACCAAAACTGGAGGCAGTATTCCAGTATCAGTCTCACTGATGCCGTGTCACCTCCTGTGATGTTATTGACATAATCTGTAACTGTATAGATCACCGTTGCGACCACTGTTCTATATTTGCAGTGAATATTGTAGAAAGGTTGTCGTGCAAGGGGTCTATGGAGAGGTTCTGATTGGCTGATTATAATGATGCTATCTCTAGATGTGTATCATTTTTGTAGTTGACGTTATAAATATTGGCTCTATGCTGCCTGTATTTCAAACTTGTGCTCTGCTTCTGGGGAACACCCCAGATAAGTTGGTGTCAGTTCTGCCTAGCCTGCTTAATGGCCCATTAAGGACCATCAGCTCTACAATCGACCCACTGAGAGAAGGCAGATACGCCTTGTGACTCAGCAAGGTCTGCAGGGACCTGCCTATGGACAGAACTCTAAGGTTTTTCTATGCCACGTGCTGGACAGAGTGTCCTTGGGACAAAGAAAGCAAAGACCACATGGCAAGAGGCTATAAAAGGCTGATGCCTCGTCTCCATCTTATTTTCAGTCCTGCTTCATGTCTCTGGAGGGACTTTGCTACAAACTGAAGCTCTAGACAAAGGACTGAAAGACCCATCCCAGCTGTGGATGGATTCCAAAGACTTGATTTGAACCTGCAGTTTATTCCATCACTGCTACAAGCCTGAACCAAGAACTTTGCCATTACTGTGTGTAATTGATTCCTTTAACAATTTTAACTCTCATCTCTATTTCTTTCTTTTTATGAATAAACCTTTATATTTTAGATGCTGTAAGGGAAAATCCAGTGTTATCCGAGGCCTTGTAGACCCAGGCCTCATGTCAGGCTGCCAGGGCCGGCCAGACAAGCCAAGCACGGGGGCACGGAGGAGACAGTGGAAAGTCCTAACCGTCCCCGACTGAAAAACAATTTTGTAATATCCCCTACTGTCAACACGTAACTGCATAGAACAGATAAGTAAGAACAGGAAAAGCCTAATATGGAAGAAATTTACTCCTGCTCCAATCAGCATTATCTTTGCAATTTTTTTAAGCAAAATAATAAGGAAATTATGTATGTAACTTGCATATTACAATTGTGGTTTTAAGCTTTATAAGGCTGTCTGTAACCAGCTTCAGGGAGGCCGTTTCCATAACGGTTCTCCCCTGCGTGCTTCTAAATCAATAAAAGGCCTCAGGCTGATCTGACTGAAAACACAACACATGGATCAATTTTTCCATAACAACGCTAAAGGATTTGCAAGAGCGTGATTTGTGGGTAAGATCTGACTCGTCTATTCACCTGCGTTTGGGGCTTGGTCCTTTGGGGTCTTTTGAGAGAACCTTTTTTCTTCTACTGGGGTATTGGTTTTCATAACCATTCATCCCCATAAGGAGCGGGGCTGGTGGTGATAGAAGGGAACTGGAATAGCTGAGGGAATTGCTTGTATGACGTCCGATTGGCCAGTGGGGTAAAACCAAAGTCCTCTCTGCATGGCTGGTGTGACGTGCTTTAATAGTAAAGGGCATCCAGCCTCGGGCTGTGACTGCCCTGCTCCAAGCAATTTGTCCTGGATTGATACTCTCAGCAGTGTCCTGCCAGTGGTCGCATCGTTACAGGGCTCGTCCGGGATTACAGCTGGGAACTCTCCGAAGCTCAGGATGCGCTTCCTCAGCTTGGGGAAGTACGTAACCCACACACCTCCAGGGTGTAGTGGGGCGTCCCAGCTAGTGGCACCGAGATCACTTAGAGGGAGCAATAAAACATGTCTTCTATACAGCCTTCGCTAACAGCCGGGTGGCTTTTAGTTCATGCTGTAGAGGCCCACACACTAAGCTCCAGAGGTCCCCGGTTCGATCCCGCCCACCACCGTGTCACCAACCTGGATCTGTCAGCATAACAGAGGCAGCTGCCACCCCAAGGAGAGAGCTGCCATGCCACACCCGGCGGAGAAGAGGCACCAAGCAGTGAGCTGACACCCGTCAGAACTTCCTGTGATAAACGGTGAACTTAGGACAATAGCGGGGTCGTAAGAAGTGTTGCCCTCAGAGTGGCCTGGGTCAGAGCCCATGGGAGGCCCTGGGCTCCCCCCGCCCCACGTCATCTGCTGCATCCTTCCCCCCAAAAGGGCCGAAACCCTGACCAAGAGGCAACATCCCCACGAGCAAAGGCCATCACGAGGCATCTGTCTTCGAAAGTTTGCAGAGGATGAGGGAGCAGAAAGGGGAGAGAGGATGAGGGTGGCTCTTGGGAAGAGGGAGGGAGGGAGCCTTATGGGAATCTCTTGTTTATCGCCATCAACCCAATGATCAGATCATTGATGCCTAGAATCTTCCCTGACATGTTGTAATTGATTGGATCTAGGTTTTAAAGTGGGTACCACATTTGCAAACGGAGAAATGTCAGGGAGTTGAGTGGAAGGCCATTGCAAGCTCAGCTAATTAGGCAATGTGGCTTATGCCCCATCTAACAAGCTCTTAAACAATAGCTCCCAGTTTTCATTTACATTGTTCTATTTAATGTTTTTCTCCAAAACACTTTTACTAAACCTTTGGGTCAGCTTTGGAAAGTTGGCCCTTTCAGCGCACCAAATATAAATATTGCTGGTGGGGACTGCCCTCTATTGGTCACAAGAACAGCCATACTGGATCAAACCAATGGTGGGCATACCATAGATTTATAGACAGTTTGGTGAGATCCCTTTGTCACACTTCGCACTCTCTTTTGGACGTAACTAATTTGAGTTGGTTTGTATCATCTGGAAATGTTGCCACCTCACTGTTTACCCCTGTTTCCAGATCACTCAGGAGTATGTTGAACAGTGCTGGTCCCAGTACAGACCCCAGGGGGACCCCACTATTTACCTCTCTCCATTCTGAAAATCAGACCCTTTCTTTCTTGCCTTTGAACCAGTTACCTATCCCAGAGAGGACCTTCCATCTTATCCCATTTTGCTTCAGAGCCTTCGGAGAGAGACCTTGTCAAAGGTTTTCTGAAAATCTAAGTATACTATATTCACGGGATCACCTTTATTCACATGCTTGTTGACTCCCTCAAAGAAGTATAGTAGATTTGTGAGGCATAATTTTCCTTTACAAAAACCATGTTTTTCCCCAATGTAAGCAGGGGCAGACTCACCCGGCAGCGCCTCCTCCTGGTCGTCTTGGGAATTAGCTCTCCAGCCATCAGAGCACCCTCTGCAGGCCGGTGATCTGCCTTACCGCAGCTGGCCCCCTGTCCCTCCCAGGACACCCCGGTGCCCCTTTTACCCTGGCAGTACCCCCTGGCAGTACCCCCAAAGTTCTGGGTCTCCCCCTCCCAGGGGAACCCCCACCCACTATCCCCACTTCACCTCAGTCTTGGCTACTGCCCAGTCTCCATCCAGCCCCCGTTCACTGGGGCAGACTGCAGTGTGAGCCACTCACCACAGGCAAAGGGGTCTGGACCTGCCGCCTCTGCTTCCCCCTGGGCTGCCCCCTTGCAGCCCTGCACCTATTCAGCCTAGAGTCAGGCCTGCAGCCTGGGGCTTTCCAGGCCAGAGCTCCCAGCTCCTCTGGCCCTTCCCCAGCCCTGCTCCCACTCTTGGTGTCTTGCTTGGGTCCCTGCAGCCAGGCCCTTCTCTCGCTACAAGCAGAGGGAGACTGACTGGGCTCCTGGCTCACAGCCTCTTACAGGGGCCAGCTGGGCCTGACTGGGGCATGGCCACAGCTGAGCCTGCTTCCCCCAATCAGCCCAGGCTCCTTGCCCCAGCCCCAGCCCTCTCCTGGGCTGCTTCAAGCCCCGCAGGGCAGGAGCAGGTAACCACCCGCTACACCCAGCAAATTCCCTTCACCGATGGGTCTAATCATTGGGCTCTACAATTCCACCCAATGTGCCTGGTACTGACGTTAGCCTCAGTGGCCTGTAATTGCCAGCTGCGTCTCTGGAGCCTTTTTCATACACTGCTCCAGCCAGGGACTAAAGGCCGCCCCAGACTTTCCCTTTATCCCTTCTGGGAAATCAAGTTCAAGTTCTACAAGCAGCTAAAGAAGCCTCAACCCTGCATCTGAATTAATGTCACATTTCTCACTGCCCGACACAAACAAATGTCATTTCAATCCCAGGTGAGTCCACTTCAGTCATTCCTTAGCCCCATTCCCTCACCCTCCTGCCTTAGCTTAGGGCATTGCGCCACCCTGTGGGCGTTTCATGTCCCTCCTCACTTTCACATACAGACACAATTTCCTTTGCTGTTCAATGAACAGCAAAACCTTTCTGTGTCTCTAGTCTGAGCCAGGGCATTCAATTCCATTGAAACCTTCTCTCCTGCAATGGCAACGGTCAGACAGAGGGGACGTGGCCACCTTCAGTCCTGAGAGTGAGATATTCACTCTCCTCTTTCTTCAAGCTGCTGTTGTTAGTCCATAAAACATGTACCATGGAATAAAAAGCTGAGTTTACTCCAGGGTGAGGAAAGAAAGGAGCCACCAACTCCCCGAAAAATCTCTGTGCGCCAGAGAGAACCTACCCCTGCTATTGGAATCACTGATGTGCTTCAGCTACAATGGGGAAAGCAACTGCTCTCATGGGGGTATAGCTCAGTGGTAGAGTGTTTGACTGCAGATCAAGTGGTCCTTGCTTCAAATCCAAGTGCTCTCTAATAAGCCTCTTATTCTTTTATTTTTTTAAAAACAGGGAAAACATTTTCATTTCCATTCTCCATTATGTTCAGGAGCTCCACTATACGGGGATGCTTGAAATGAATGTAACACTCAACATGTCACTGTCCAAATGCATAAAAACCTAGCAAACCTGTCCATCAGCTGAAATCAGTTCCAAGCCTCTAAGTGTCTAGTTTATGTTTTCATCAATTAAACAAAGGGATCATAGGAATGTACATTTGCAGATCCCTCTTCTCCAGGGCTGTGCTGTGCAGGAGAACAAGAACCACATCCAGTTGGGGTTCAGGAGTCTGACGAGCAAAGGCAATTTGGTGCGGGCTAAAGTCACCAGCACTTTGGCTCCTTCCCATTCAACCAGCAGCTGGCCCCCCAGGACAAGGCATGAGAAGAAGACAGTGGCTGTGAGCAGGAAAATAGCCACCAAGAAGCTGGCTAAAGCTGTCAAGATCCCCAGGGAGGTCACCATGCCCATGTCTAGAATGTACTGACTGCAGCGGGGACCAAAAAGGCAGAGAAAAGCCCTCAAAAGTTCTAAGCTGCCAAGCCCCAGAAGGTGATCAAAATCCTACCTAAAATCAAGACAGGATAAGGCTAATGTCATCTCCAAAGCCAGGGCTAAGAAGGTAACACTGAGAAAGAAGTGGAGAGATTTCCATTGGGATGACTCCTGCTCCCCAATGGCTCTGTTATGAATCACCATGGACCACCCGGAGAGATCAAAGTCCTTCAGGACAAACAGCCCAATGGACAGTATAATGAAGTGGTAGCAGTGGGGGGAAGTGCTGTGTTTTGTGTAACACCTGCCAGGTGAGTGATGCACTGACAGGGCAGCTGCCCATGAGCTCATTCTCTTCGATCTGCTTCTGCTGTTATTTCAGAGCCAGCACGAGCGGGAGCACGTCCCTGTCTCTTCACCAGCTCTAGAACAGGCTCTGTCTGCAGCCCAGCTCTGATTAATCCCACTTGTTAATGTATTCCTACTGCGATACTTTCCCAGTTCTCTGAACATTCCCAGTTCTCGAACATTCCGGTCAGAGACTGAACATGGGGAGGGATGGACTAATTTGTGTGACATTCGGTAAGTTGCCATCGTATGTGATTGAAACCTCTGCTGGAGGTGGGCAGGAGCCTGTTACACACATAAAATAGCTAAGCTTGACCAAACTACCTGCTACACATTCAAACCTTCCTGTACACACACAACAGAAATTGGGGCTCTGAGAAATGGCAACTTTCCTTTAACACAGATCATTGTTTTCTGTACTTCCAGAGGCACTGAAGTAGCAGCTGTTTAAAGGTAATGTGCTTTTATTTCATGATCAGCAGCAGAGCCTCTGTCAATTTACCACCCGTAGAGCTGATTGTTTCTAACTGCAGGGGGTTAGCCAGACCATTCAGTAACATTATCGCTCTGTTTACAAAGCCTTTGGTTAGTGACGAATCATGAGACTTATCCCTTCCTGCTGTAATTCCACTGACTCAAGTGTCTCTTTCCCCAGTTCTGGTTCCAAGAAAACAAATTAAAACAACCTTCAGAACTAACATGCTGTGGGAAAGTGGAAATGTTGATAGCTCAAATAATTCAGTTTCTTCTGTGTCTTGTGTGTGTCTATCTGCTTTGTGTGTGTGAGCGGTGGGGCTTTTTGTTTGCTCCTGGCAGGTTCAACCATGTCAGATTTGTCTGTGGGGAGGGGCCAGAGAAAACAGACACCCTGGCCTTCCAGCTTGGGGTTAGGCAAAGGAATAACAACCCTGTCCCATAAAAAACAAAATATGTTACAGAAACAGTGGTAGGAACAGTGCTAGAGAAACTGGTAAATAATCACAGTGCCCAGGCTTGAAGTAATCAGAAACACAGAATTCAAAAAGCAAAGCTCAGGGGATATTTGGGGTTTATTCTCTGAGCTGAGCCATGTGCTATAGCACAGGGAGCACTTTTGGAAGTCTCGCATCCCACAACGGGGGAAAGGAAAAGGATTCTTAGGTTCTAGCATGGATTGAAGGAGGACGGTGATGGGGAATAAGGGAATTCCTCTGACTTACCCTAACTACGTCTGTTGTTACAATGGGTGAAATGACATTTTCCCCTATCCCTGCCCTGTTCCTGCTCTTTGTTATAGTTCAATATAGTTTAAGTGCGGAAATTGATAATAAAAATATCTGCTCCCCAGCACAACCTGAAGCAACATCAGAACAACTGGGAATGAAACAATTTGTTCCCCAAGGGACAACTCGATGACTAACAATTGCTGTGAAATGGGGGAAACAGTATAACCGTGATGCTCAGGGTTTGTTCAGAAAAGGAAAAGTGATGGAGTTTAGGTCAGGTCAAGGGGAAAGCTAATGCCAACCCCTGCACCTGGGCGGCATCTGCTCTACAATTTTTTACATTAAGATCACTAACTTGAGCAGCCAACGACATGTACAGCCCTAGTGGATGTCAGGCACAGGTAGTTATTGCCTCAGTGTAGCTTGTTGGGATCAAACCTCTCTTCCCCCACCTGGAGGTGATGAACATTCCTGGCTGGAGGGACACACACTCCTATGACTCAGAAGGAAAGGAGTTGATAGAAAAAATCACAGGACTGACCCCAAAGAAGGATGAGCTGCAAAAGGCAGAAGCAGGCAACTGATCTGGTGGAGCTGAGAGACCACAGTGAAGATGGTACAAAAATCACTATGTGGGAATGAGCAAATGTGATTTTTTTAAAAAAAAATTTTTGGCCAACCCTAGTGAAGGGATTTATTACAGTTCTCTCTCATGTGGATTTTCTGATGTCTAATGAGGCTTGAATGCTGATTGAAGCTTTTCCTGCACTCAGAGCATGTCTAGGGCTTCTCCCCTGTGTGGATTCTCTGATGTAAGATGAGATCTGAACGATTAAAGAAACATTTCCCACACTCAGAGCATCCATAAGATTTCTCACCCATGTGGATTTTCCTATGTTTGATAAGGTTTGAGCTCTGATTGAAGCTTTTCCCACACTCAGAGCATGTCTAGGGCTTCTCTCCTGTGTGGATTTTCCTATGTCTGATAAGGTTTGAGCTCCTAATGAAGCTTTTCCCGCACTCTGAGCATGTGTAGGGCTTCTCCCCTGTGTGGATTCTCTCATGTCTGATAAGGGCAGAGCTCCAACTAAAGCTTTTCCCGCACTCAGAGCATGTGTAGGGCCTTTCTCCTGTGTGGATTATTCGATGTGTGATAAGGTGGGAGCGGTGCTTGAAGCTTTTCCCGCACTCAGAGCATGTGTAGGGCCTTTCTCCTGTGTGGATCCTTCGATGTGTGATAAGGGCAGAGCTCTGACTAAAGCTTTTCCCGCACTCAGTGCATTCATAAGGTTTCTCACCCATGTGGATTTTCTTATGTCTGATAAGGTGTGAGGTCCGATTGAAGCTTTTCCCACACTCAGAGCACGTGTAGGGCTTTTCTCCTGTGTGGATTCTCTGATGTGTGATAAGGTTTGAGCTCCGAATGAAGCTTTTCCCACACTCAGTGCACGTGTAGGGCTTCTCCCCTGTGTGGATTCTACGATGTCTGATAAGGGCAGAGCTCCAACTAAAGATTTTCCCGCACTCTGAGCATGTGTGGGGCACTTCTCCTGTGTGGATTCGCTGATGTGAGATGAGGGCTGAACTATCGATGAAGCATTTTCCACACTCAGAGCATTCATAAGGTTTCTCACCTCTGTGGATTGTCTGATGTCTGATAAGGGCAGAGCTCCGATTGAAGCTTTTCCCACACTCATGGCATGAGTAGCGTGTCTCTTTCAAGTTGATTCTGTTGCTTGTTATAAAGTCTGAGTGGCTACTAAAGTTTCCCTCTGGCCTCCCCTGAGTCTCACAGGCTTTTGTTTTTTCTGGGAGTGCATAACTCCCGGAAACATTCCCTTTGGATCTTCCTGATAAAGTTCCATGTGGTTCTCCTTGCTCAGCATCTTCCTGATGGGGTTTCTCCTCCTCATTCTCACTCACCATCCCATCACCTGATGGGAGACGGAGAGAATCCAGACATAGATCACTACCTGCACGGAAAGAAAGAAAATCTCAGAGAGAGGAATGGAAAAAGGGATGAACAATCCAAAATGTGTGTGGGAGAGATCAAACCTATCAGGAGCTGATTTTCCCCAAACCCTTCCCCAGAAGAGAGAGGAAGGGGTCAGTTTTGGTCTGCATCTCATGAGAACACTCGGGGGAAGGCGAGATCGGGGAGGGACCTGCTGCCAGTTGTCAGTCAGGGTAGGAGGGAAGCCATGAGTGACATCTGCCATAATGATTCCACGTCTGCAGGGAACAATCCTGAGCTTGGAGAGCTCACAGGGTCTTTGTAGGGCATCCCAAATGTTTCCTGCGTTCCCGCACAGTTGTTGAGATGGTTTAACCAATTCCTCACCTGTGCAGGCAGCTCTTGGAAGCACTTCTTTCTCAGAGCCCTGGAGGTCTGGGACCCACGGCTCTTCCCCTCGTTCCAGCTGGGAGATCACATCGGGTTTGGAAACTGGAAACCCTACTGCAGGCAAAGAAAACGAGGGAGGTCAGTGGAATTTGTGGGAAACTTGTCACAAAGAATAGTCCATGGTTTTAACCCCAGCTCATTTTTAAGCAGTAACATCCCAAGACCAGCTTCCTTGGCTCAAAGTGGCAGGAGAGTTATTATGATTATAAATCATATGAATTACCTTAGTGCTAAGGAGCAACTAACAGTGGGTCCCCATTGTGCTAGGACACGTACAAACCCAGAATAGTAGATGGCCCATGCCCTGAAGAATTTACAATCTGAATAGACAAGACAGACACAGAATGGGGGAAGGGATAGACCCCACTGTTAGAATAGAGATATTCAGGCCTGTCTGTAAAGCCTAGACTTTAAGAACTTAGGTGTATTTTTATCACTTAGCTACTTACAGGAGTATGAAAACAAAGAATCAAAATCACAGTCTGCCTGTGAATGGGCCTTCTCTTACTGTGACCGTCTGAAGCCTTGTTCTTAGGCTAAGGCCTTTGGCTAAGCAGCAGGGGCAGCCATAAGCTGGGAAGCGAAGGGTCACATCCTCACATCCCAAACCAGTCACACTGAAATAAGGTGCTATTGGGCTGTTAGGAAGACGATCCTGTCCCGATAGCGCCCATCACCACCAGATAAAGAAACAGATCTTAAAATGGTTAAAGAAAACCTAGTTTGACAGCATCCTGTCTGGCAAGAAATCACTTCTCAATGCTTGTGGTTGTGAAACCCTCATTTTTGTATTTTATCTTTATGGCCACCACTTTTACAATGTTAATCAGTCTGGATGTCTAACTGGTTTTGTCGGCTGTATAATTAACTTTGCTAGGTGTAAGTTACTGAGGATAGTGGGAGACAATTGGTTAGAGAATTATGTTTCAATGTGTTAGGATTGGTTAGTTAAATTTCAGTACAATGATTGGTTAAGCAAAGGTATAGCTGACAATATTACTATATAAACTGAGTCAAACAGGACGGGGGACAGGAACAGGGGACACAGGGTAAATACTCTGCGGCATCAGAGCTGGTAAGGGGGACACGGGGAAAATGCTCTGCGGTGTCAGAGCGGATAAGGGGGACACACCGCCGAAGACCCCAGGCCCCCTGAATCCTCTGGGCAGCCCTGGGTGACAATCATTCCCTTGTCTCTGTCGAGTATTCCATTGATGTAGGTTACTCCCAGCCAGTCCTTAATGACCCATTCATATCACCCCATGACAGCTACGTGACAAAACACCTCATGTCTCCTGCTCTTTAGAATCATAGCAATACCAATGACAGCAGGAAACTGAGGTGTGCATTGGCATCATACAAGTATCACCAAAAGTCCCACCTCTATCTCAGACACACACACACTGCTCACAGCCCCTGGAGAGAAAGCAAAGCACAGGAACTGGACGTTAGTCCAGTGAACACAGTGGAGGACAAGCTGCAATCCTCAAACCCTGGTGAAAAAGGAGAGGCAGGTGGGTCCCTGCCCATAGAGAGGGGCTGGCTAGAGGCCTGATACCTGAGGGGCCATTCCATGAGCAGACCATGGAGGCAGGTCAAAGGCTTCGCTACCCCAGAACTGTGACATCGCAAAAGCACATTTTGGGGCATTAGGAAATCTAGTGACTCAGGGGTAATGGGAGGGAGAATTAAACTCCCCCAGTGGGAGGAGAAGGCTGGGGAATTACACACTAACATTCAGGAGCAACAGCCTCTAATTCTTCCGGAAAAGGAGAAGGTCAGAAACAAGAACTGGGCCACGCAGCCTCAGGAGGGGCAGGCTCAGAGATCCAAGGAGCCGGGAGGGAGGACAGCTTGTGGCTGCTGCAGATGGGGAGAGGGGGGACAAGACTCTCTCCAAACTCTCACTCTTCTTGACCCCGACCTGATTTTACGATCTATGACCCAGTCTCACGTCTTGTGGGCAATTTCATACTCGCTAGAGGTAACATGTCATGATCAGAGAATTGCTTATGAGCTTGGACCATGTGTGGAGGGGCAAGGAGGTGAACATAGATAAATGGGTTATTCACCTTGCTACAGTTAAGGGCCTTCTATTAGGTGGAGGCTTTGTGGGAGAAGTTCTGCTGAAGTCTGGGATTTACCTTACCAGGCCTAAGGAGAGAATCCCAGGTCAGATATTTTGCACCCTCATTTTTACAGACTAAGGAGTAACTACAAACAGGTGGAATACGCCACAGGATTCTGAAAGAAGGACGTTTGGGGTGGGCTTTAGCAATTAGGTTGCTATGCAGGATCTCAGCAGTTGGACACATTTATATATTGGGATTATTAATAACTAAGTGATGTAAATCATGAGTATTAAGGCTTGATGCTAAATTATGGACTTCCCAAAGGTCACATATGGGTTGGGGCAGCTATTGACATTATTGTAATCAGAGCAAAGCAGCAGATGCGGTATATCGCCATCCTATTACCATAAGGAAGTGGATAAATTACCTCTCCTAGTGACCATTTTTTCATTTTGTCAGGTCCCCGAGACAGTGTAAACTGAAGCAGGGCCTCCCTTCTGACGGGCTCCCTTGCCCCTCGATCTTTGTTTCCATTGGTGTCATAACTTGTACATCCGCACAGTGCAAGCGCCTCTTTACTATACTGATCTTAGTCTAACTGTTACGTGGATTGATCCTTGCCTGTGATTTCAGTTATAACTGTCTGTATTTAATCAAGTTTGTGTGTTTCACCAAATTCCATCTTCTCAATTAACTGTGAGTAGCCATGTACAAGGGCAAGTTGTGCCCCAATACGTCATCTTATAGGTGTAAAAACTGTACAGGCTACACCACCACCCTGTGACATCATCAACAAAGTGCCCATTTGTGCCTGGGTAGGGGCCCTGCTCTGGGAGGGAGGATGCAGCAAGGACTCAGGATCGGTGGCCGGGGTCGCTGTGCATGGAGATGGGGAGGTTATACGGGGAGGGGGGTAATGAGTGGGAGAGGGAGGTCAAGAATTAAAATAATAATATTTGGGGGAGGAAATGTATAATGAAGTGAAACAGAACAGAAAGAAAACTGGAGCGTGAGCTCTAGAACAACAAGGCTTGGGTAGGGATTCAGGGTTAAAGGTCTGGGATCTCCCACAGCTCTAGATCCCTAACCCTCTCCTCCCCCCCACCGACCCACCCAGCCCACTTCCTGGGTGCCCTTCCCCCACACTCCCCTCCCCTTCTTCCCATTACTCTCAGCCGGCACCACCTCCCGGCACCTTGGGAGCTTCTTGTGTTCCCTCCTCGTCTCTCACAACCTCCTCCCTCCTTGCTGCTTCTTAGTTCTAATCCTGCACACACCCTCCCCATGTCCTGGCACCCCAAAATTATCTACTCCCCGCTTCTCCTCCCCTCCCACAGCTCTGTTCTCCCTTCACCCGTGGGGTCCTGAATAGCAACATTATACTCACTTCTATCAAAAGAGGAGCTCACCTGACTGTCACACAAGCCATGCATCAGTCACACACCTATTTTTATTAATTAAATTATTTTTTAATAATTTTAAAAATATTTTTATTTATTTATTTATTTATTTATAATGTTATTAATTAATTTAAAAAACAGTTATTAATGTAGCCAATAAGGATACATTCAATGTAATTTTAAAATGACTGATGACAAATGTCTAAAAATTATTCTAGTGGGTGGGAGATGAGGCAAAAAACGGGGGGCAAGGAAACTTGTCAAAACTTGTATGACGAATGAAGGTATAAAGTTATTACTGCTCAGGTTCTTTAGAGACCCCACAGCTTCTAATAACCCAGGGGACAGGACTCCTTACCCAGCGAGGTCACCGTCTCATAGTTCTCCTGCATGACATCCCTGTAGAGGGCTCTCTGAGTGGGGTCCAGCAGAGCCCCCTCTTCCCTGGTGAAGTACACAGCCACCTCCTCGAAGGTCACCGGCCCCTGAAAGAGCAAGAGTCCAACACTCAGGACCTGCTGCCCCACTCACACTTTCAATCAAATGGGAGCTCTGGGTGGCTCACAGTCAGAGTCCCACCCCCACCCCGCTCAGAGCAGCCAGGAAACGCCAGGGGGAGGGACGAAGCGAGAGCCCCTTGTCTCTCCCAGCAGATCCATCCCCCCCCACTAGCCACAGACGGACACAGGAGATGGAGGCCCTGGCAGGTGCAGGGAGAGCTCGCTGGCAGGGAGCCCAGCGCTGTTCTCATTGTGAAGAGCTGGACGGGGCCAGACTCAGTGGGGGGCAGACGACAGGACGGTCCAGGGGGGCCTTGCTGAGGGGGTTCCTCCAGCAGGGGTGTCCTGTCTCTCCTCCACCCACTTCTCTTCAGCTGTCTGCCCCTGCAGCTCTTCCTGCAGCCCTGCCCCCACCCCCCCCACTTGGAGCTGCCCCGGCCAAGCTGCTCCCAGGAGCCTCCTGTGCTATGCAGGGGGGTGGCCCCACCCTCCTGCCTCTGTGCCCAGTCTCTGCTGAGCTGAGGTAGGGGGACAAGATTCTGTGCTGCTGCCTCTGGGTCAGGAGTGGGGGCTGCTGGCCCCTGCTGCCGTGTGAACGAGCCTTCGGACTAGTGAGTGCCGCTGGGCTGGAAGTGACAGCAGGTGTGTCTCACCCTCCCCCCACACACACACTCACCCACCACAGACACGTCAGTTACTGTTATTACTTCCTTTTACTTCCTGTCAAAATGCACAAAGTACATGTAGTCTCTGTAATTTTATTCTTTCACATTCGGTCAGGATGACAGTGCTGGTAGTTTAGCTTTTTAACTGATCTCTGAATTTCATCATTTTATTTCTGTCTTATGCTTAAATTCAGTTCTTTGAGTAACGAGTTCTAAAATGCCTCACCTGGCCTGGCTGGAGTAATTATCATTATTACTGTTATTGCCGCATTGTGCTTTGTCATTTGCTATTTACAATATTTACAATCAAATAACAGACTGTACATTTTGCTTGTACTTACCTTAGCAGGGCTCGTTTGAAAAAAAAATAGCTAAACTCAAAACTTTAGACACTGTGCGGATGAAGATCATTTATCTTCAAACTGTATTTTTAAATCTGTCTGTAAAGTAACTTAAAATTTCTATGAAAATAAAAACGCAGCTCCAAGTATGATACTAATAGCAATGATGGAGTCAAATCTTACTGAGTCACATACATGATAGTGATATGCAGAGAACGAGGCACATGCAGGGCCGTGGAGTTTTTATAGCATGTTGGGGGGCCTTAGAAAGAAAAAGGTTAAGAACCTCCCCCCCCCCAAGCCTCCCTGGTAGGTGCCTCTCACATCTCACAGCAGCCGCTGGTTAATCAGGTCGGGCTCCAGCCCTGGGATTCTGGCCCATTTTCCTAGCCCCACCTAGGGGGGTTGTTTCCTGTCCCACAAATTAGAGCATTTCCACCCGCTTACCTCGTGGGTCTGTTCCTAGAATGGAAGCCGCATATTGAACAAGTCCCAACAGGTTTGCTACACCCTGGCCTCCTCCCATTCTCCCTCCTGGGAATTTTTTGGCAAACTCCAGCCCCCAAACCAGACTGCCCAAGCCTCCCTCCTCCAGTGCATTTGGTGTCCCTCTCCCTCCAGCAGGAACCCACCAGCAACTCCCCAATAACCCCTACCTGGACGGGATCCTCTGCAGCCATTTCCCTTCCCTGTCCCATGGGAGGATGGGATGAACTGGAGCGAAACATGGACGACATCCTGCAGCCTGGCAGGGCGAGAAGGGCAGTTGCAGAGGTTTCAGAACAGGCTTTAGTTCATGTCACATCACAATTCCCCCAGGATCTTTCCCTGCAGAGACACAGCCTAGGTTCTGCCATGCTGGGAACATGCTCCAGCTCTTTATTGCAGGGGAGACCTGGCCCCTCCTGCCAGGCTAAGCCCACAGGGAGATTTTTCAGCCTCCCCAGTAATAAAGTCTCTGAACAAAATGCTGGAAAGGAGCAGAACCAAAGGGGCTGGGCAGGCTCCATAGGGACACTGGCTCCTCCCTTCCCCTCCTGTGCGGCCATGTCCTGTCGCTGGCAGAGATCGGCCCCCCCATTTCCCCCCCAGAGGCAGCCGTGTCTGCGGGCTCCCCCAACCAGCACCTACTAATCACCACCCACGCTGGGGGAGTGACACAGGACAGCAAATTCCACCTACCCAAGGACAAATTGCTGCAGATAAACGGGCTGGGTTCACATCCCAAAGCTGAGGAGAATTTAAGAATTATGGAGAAAATAGGGAAAATGAGAGACTAGAGAGTCAATAATTTTAGGGAAAACGAGGGAATCTCCTTGGATTTTCTAGCCACATGGGGGGAGGGGAGAGAGAAGGGGAAGAACCAGAGAGAATTGTTATCAGGTTTTGAGAGGGAAAGAAATGGCACAAACAGGAAAAGGATGCAAGTAGCTCACCCCCGTGACCATAGGCGTGTGCAGCACATTTCATTAGGGTGTGCACCCAGGGAGCCCCGCCCTAGCCCCACCCCATCCACTGCCTCCCACTTCCTGCCCCCTGGCTGCCCCCCTCAGAACTCCAACCCCCCCTGCTCCTTGTCCCCTGACTGTCCCCTCCTGGGATCCCCCCCACTGTAACTGCCTCCCTAGGACCCTACCCCCTACCTGTCCCCCTGACCCTTATCCACACCCCTGCCCCCAGACAGACCCCCGGGACTCCCACGCCCCATCCAACCGCTCCCCGTCCCCTGACAGGACCCCCAGAACTCCCGACCCATCCAACTCCCTCTGCTCCCTGCCTGCCCCGACCCCGCTCCACCCCCTGAACCCTCAACCCATCCAAGCTCCCTGCACCTTGTCCCCTGACCGCCCCCTCCAGAGACCCCCCCACCCACTAATCACCCCCCCCAACTATCCAACCCCCCCTCCCCCTCTCCTGGCAGCTCTGTCTAGTGCCTGCTCCCACCCACACACTCAAAATGGCAGAGGAGGTTCCCTCTCCTTCGGGGGGAAGGTTGCCTAGTGGTTAAGGCACAGGACTGAGGTTCAGGCGTCCTGGGTTTGAGTCTCTGCTCTGCCACAGACTCCCTGCTTAGCCTTGGGAAACTCACTTGACCTTGTTGTGCCCTAGATCCCATCTGCCCAATGGGGCCAACACTGACCCTGCCTCCTGGACTAAATCCATCCATGGCTGGGTGATGGAGGGGGGGGGAATGGAGATACCAACATGGGGAGATTGGGGCTAAATTTCTCCACAGCCGGAGAGTGGGAGCCAGCTCCACAGGGGGGATGGGAGCAAGAGGGGCTCAGGCCAGCTCCACACAGGGGGGGGGGTCAGGGCTTCAGCCCTGCAACTTCTGCCACTAAGGTGGCTGGGGGGAGCTCGGGACTTCAGCCCCACATCTTCTGCCAGGGTCCGGGGTTCTCCTCCCTGCCCCAGGGTGGCTCCCCACCCCCTCCACCCCCTCAGTGCAGCTCCTGCAGGGCCCGGGGCTTCTCCTTACCCCAAACCACCCAGCGTGGCTACAGCCCAGTCCGGGGCTTCTCCTCCCCCCACTCCAGCTCGACTCCTCCCCCCACCTCCTACCGGTATCTGGAGCTTCTCCTCCCCCCAACCTGCCCCAGCCCCAGCCCAGCTGGGCTCCCCGGGGCACCCGCCGCTGCTGTGGCCGGAGCCGAGCCTGGCGGGCAGGGAGCAGCGATTCACGCGGGGGCCCTGGCAGAGCCCCCAGCCCGAGCGGGGCGGGGCAGCCCCAGGGGAGCGGGGGGGCTCTGCTGCTGCTGGCCCCGCCCCCCCACACCGACCCCTGGGCTGTTTGGGGGGGGCTCACTCAGCCCCCCAGGAGCGGGGGCGGGGGAGCAGCAGAGCGGAGCCTGCCCAGCAAACAGCTGATCGCAGCTGCGCCCAGGCCGCCCCCGGGGAAAAGCTCAGCGGAGGAGGCGCCACAAGCTGCCGGCAGCGGGTCATTCCCGGGGGGCCTGAGCACCCGCCTGCAGCCGCCGCAGCCTCCTCCCCCCCCCGGAGCCCCCACGGGTGGGGGGGAAGCAGCCTCCCCAGCCGGGGCTCAGGGCATTGGGGTGCCGGGGCTCCCCCCCTGCGCACGCCTGGGCCCGGGACACTCACACACACACTCTGCCCCGGGGCTCCCCTGGTGCCCAGAGACCGATCAACCCCCCGCCTGCAGCTCCGGCCTCTCCCCTCCCGCCCCGCCAGCCGCACCCAGGGGAACCCCGGGCCCCAGGCTCTGTCCCCACCTGGAGCCCAGCGGGGCCGGGGGCAGCTCCTGCTGCAGCTGAGAACAGCGGCTCCGCTCCGGCCCGGGCGGCTCCAGCGCTGCTGGCAGCACGTGGCCACCAGGGAGCAGCTGCTGAGCCCGGGCTCCCACGTCACAATGTGCCAGAGCCCCGCCCCCAGGAGCTGCCCCGCCCCCGGGCTGTGCCAGAGCCCCGCCCCCAGGAGCTGCCCCGCCCCCTGTCTGTGCCAGAGCCCCACCCCCCAGGAGCTGCCCCACCCCCAGGATGTGCCAGAGCCCCGCCCCCAGGAGCTGCCCCCCCCCTCTGGGATTTGTTCTCCTGCCTCCTTCTTCCCAGCACCCACCGCTCCCAGCTGCTCCCTTCCTGTGTCTGCAAACACCCCCCGGGCGGGCTGCAGCGCTCGCTGGGGCTGGCTCCTGTGGCTGAAGTTCCCTCCATCTCTGCTCACCTGGGGAGGGAGGGATGAAGAGAGGAGATGGTCACAGGGTGTGAAAGCAGAATTAGGGGGCAGGGAAAGAAGGACTGTTTGGAAAGGTGGGGTTTTTGTGGGGTGTGTGTGATCCAGATGGAGTCAGAAGAAGTTGGAAAGCAGAGGCTCAGAGAAATTGAGGGGAACCCCCGGGGTGTCCCAGTGTTGGCCAGGGATCGTACAGCACCTTGCACAATATGGGGTCCGATCTCAGTCACGGTCTGTGCAGCACCTGGGAGCCCTAATATCTGTTTCCTGATCACAGGCACTAGGGATGGAGTGAGGGAAACCTCAGCACCTGAAGGGTTAATGCAGCCCTGTGTGCAGCCCCTGCTAGGGTGACCAGACAGCAAATGTGAACAATCGGGACAGGGAGTGGGGGTAATAGGAGCCTATATAAGAAAAAGGCCCAAAAATCGGGATATCCGGTCACGCTAGTCCCTGCTGCGCTCATGAGGGGTTGGCTTAGAGAGTTGTGCTAATAACAGCAGCAAAGAGTCCTGTGGCACCTTATAGACTAACAGACGTATTGGAGCAGGAGCTTTCATGGGTGAATCTCCACTTTGTCAGATGCACCAATAGTCCCATATGGGCTAGTGGTCTGGTTTTCACACAGGGGGCCTCGGTTCAACTTCTGGTGTGGGAACCGTGCAGAGCTTTTGCCCAGAGTGGAGACAGGAAATGAAAGGAACGGGAAGGGATCCTGCCAGCAGGGGAGTTAGACAGTGTGGGAAGGGGATGCAGAGGTCTGAGCGGAGACCAGGGAAGGATCCCAGCAGTGTGGGAAGTTGAGAGCACAGGCCTGGCATGGGGGGGTGGGGAGAGTGAATGTGTCCCTCTAAACCCATCAACTGCAGACTAGGCAGGACTGGAAGAATTACGTATTTGTTGGTAAATGTCAATTTCTGTGTAAACGCACAACCCAATGGCAAAATATTTCCATCAATAATTATCAAAATTGGCAGATGGGCAAAGTAAGAAACATGCTGCTTGAGAACTTACCCTGTTGTAGGAGCAGCAGTGATCTGTGTGCTCCATATCACCTGTATGCCCGAAAGGTCTGTTACACTCCCCCCACCCCCCGCCCCGTCTCCTCTCCCTCTCTGAATGCCTGTGAAGTGGCTTTCCCCCTCCCCTCCCTCCTGCAATGCTTGTGGGATGAAGGGGCTGGTTGAACAGCTGGAAGATCAGAAGAGCTCCTAGATAGACAAGGTGTCTGGGACTCTCATTAGGCAGCATTGTGAGAGCACAGCTGAGCACAGGGCCCCTTCCCCTTTTAAGAACCTGCTCCTCATGGCCTGCGACTGGAGATGACTTGGCTGCATCTGACGGGTCACACTCCACCTTGGGCAGTGTCCATGCAGTGTCCCTGCTCTGGGTGTGTGATCGCTGCCTAATGAGAGTCCCAGACACCTTGTCTATCTAGGAGCTCTTCTGATCTTCCAGCTGTGCAACCAGCCCCTTCATCCCACAAGCATTGCAGGAGGGGGGGAGGGGGAAAGCCACTTCACAGGCATTCAGAGAGGGAGAGGAGACAAAAGCGAGGGGGAGGGGAAGTATAACAGACCTATTGAGCATAGAAATCACTGCTGCTCCTACAACAGCAGGGACAGGCCACTAGGAGCTGAGAAAAGGAAACCATCCTGTTTCTGCCTGGCTTTGAACCAGGGACCATTTGCGTGTTAGGCAAATGTGATAACCACTACACTACAGAAACTCTGTCACAGGGCTCTGCCCCTCCCTTCATAAGGGCATAAGAATGGCCATACTGGGTCAGACCAAAGGTCCATCCAACCCTATATCCTATCTGCCAACAATGGCCAATGCCAGGTGCCCAAGAGGGAGTGAACCTAACCGGAAATGATCAAGTGATCTCTCTCCTGCCATCCATCTCCACTCTCTGACAAACAGAGGCTAGGGACACCATTCCTTACCCATCCTGGCTAATATCCATTAATGGACTTAACCTCCATTAATTTATCTGCAAAAAGAACAAAGAGAACATGTGGCACCTTAGAGACTAACAAATGTATTTGAGCATAAGCTTTTGTGGGCTAAAACTCACTTATCGGATGCATGCAGTTAAAAATACAGTAGGAAGATATATATACACACAGAGAAGGTGAAAAAAATGGGTGTTGCCATACACACTATAACGAGAGTGATCAGTTAATGTGAGCTGTTATCAGCAGGAGAAAAAAAACTGATTTTGGGAGGGGAACAGGAGAAAGGACAAAGGAAGCAAGAGACGAAGAGAAAAGAGGGATCAGACAGTGGATGGAGCAAGAGGTGAAACAAAAAGGACAAACCCTTATGTCCCCAGTGATTCTAAGAGACAAAATCACAGGCGCAGAATAAAATTCTGCCTCCTTAACCTCGTGTTTTCCATGCCTAGAATTCAACTGTCACCAGATGGATCAGACTGAACAGGTTTCAAACCTCCAGGAGGCTCTTACCTTCTAAACAGGGATGGCTGTTTTCTAGAAAAATCACTAAAAGGGAAGGAGAAAACTCGAAAGAGGTTCCTCCTGGCGCTCACGTCCGTGAACCCGAATACTCCCTCAGTCCTCAGAGAGAGACCTGGAGAAGGAGACTTGCTGGAGCAAAGGCACAGGGGTCTCTGAGGTTTCCCTGGCCCCTCGCCCCGGTCCTGCCTGGCTGATGTCAGCATCTCTCTGTGAGGTCACCACCTCCCCACCGCCTTGGACCAATAGGCTGAGGTCCTGCCAAAGGCCTTTGTGATGTCACTGCCACACCCCTCCCTTGCTGGCCTAATGTCCTGCCCCTGGCCAGGCACTTTGGAGGTTTGAGCTACTCCCTGTGGATCACCCCACTCAAGGAGCGTTCGTTCTAGGCAGCAAGCCGGCTAGACAGGGAAACATCAGACGCTGCTCCCAGTACTACACTCAGTTTTTCAGAAATTAGTCGACTTTATGGCCAGAAGAGACCATTAGAGCATCTAATCTGACCCCCTGCATATCACAGGCCTCCTGTATGGCACAATAGCTACTTTGGGGGCAAATACATTCCAGAAAGGCATTTAGTCTAGATGAAATGACATCAAGACATGGAGAATTTTCCTTGGTAGCTTGTTCCTGTGTTGAATCATCCTCGCTGTTGAATATTTGTGCCTTTGTTGTAATATGAATTTGTCTCTTTTCATCTTCCAGCCATTGGGTCTTGTTATACCTTTCTCTGCTTGATTCAAGAGCCCTTTAATTCCCAAATCTTTTCTCTCCCTGAAGGCACTTCAACACTTCAGTGAAGTCACCTTTCAATCTTCTTTTGATCAGCTAAACAGGTTGAGCTCTTTCAATAGCTCAGGGTACGTCTACACTACGGGATTATTCCGAATTTACATAAACCGGTTTAGCAAAACAGATTGTATAAAATCGAGTGTGCGCGCCCACACTAAACACATTAAATCGGTGGTGTGCGTCCACTGTCCGAGGCTAGCGTCGATTTCTGGAGCGTTGCACTGTGGGTAGCTATTCCGTAGCTATCCCATAGTTCCCGCAACCTCCCCCACCCCTTGGAATTTCCGGGTTGAGATCCCAGTGCCTGATGGGGCAAAAATCATTGTCGCGGGTGGTTCTGGGTAAATGTCGTCAGTCACTCCTTCCTCTGTGAAAGCAACGGCAGACAAGCATTTCGTGCCTTTTTTCCCTGGATTGCCCTGGCAGATGCCATAGCATGGCAATCATGGAGCTTGTTTTGCCTTTTGTGACTATCACCGTATGTGTACTAGATGCCGCTCACAGAGGCGATTCAGCAGCGCTACACAGAAGCATGCTTTTGCTTTTGCATGACAGCAGAGATGGTTACTAGCCATACGGCACCATCTACCATACCATAAATTGGTAATAAGATGATCATGGTTACCGGTCCTTTTGCACCCTTTGCTGCTTTCATAAGTGCCCCTGGCCGATCAGCCAGGGGCGCAAAAGCCAAAATTGGGAATGACTCCCTGAGTCAATCCCTCCTTTTTGGTATCTAAAAATAGAATCAGCCCTGCCTAGAATATGGGCAAGTGTACTAGAGAATCACTGTATCATAGAACCAGAGAGCACAGCTGCTCTGTGTCAGATCCTGCAGAAATTATGAGCTGTATGCTTTTCACAGGAGATGCTCCTGCAACAACCCCACCTGTTGATTCCATTCTTCCCCCAGCCTTCCTGGGCTACCGTAGCATTGTCCCCCCACTTATGTGATGAAGTAATAAAGAATGCAGGAATAAGACACATTGACTTGTTAGTGAGAAATGAGTGGAAGGCAGCCTCCAGCTGCTATGATAGACCAGACAGGACAGTAAGGAGTGTGGAGGAGAGGAGCCCAGCATCCCTCTGCTAGTCCAGGGGCAATTGAATCTTTTCTTTACACATGAAGGGTGGGGGCTGATGGAGCTCAGCCCCCTGTTGCTATGATGACAATGGTTATCAGCCATACTGCACCATCTACCAGGAAAAATTAGGGCCAGGCGCCTTTGATCGACCTGACGGATGCTAGTCAGCATGGTTACCAGCCCTTTTGCACTGCCCCATGTGCCAATAGGCTGATGGTGAGGACGGATACCAGTCCTTTTGCACCATCAGCCACCCATGGCAGGGGGGAGCAAGGATGTTGGTGTTGAGTGCTGCAGCATCGCGTCTATCTGCAGCATTCAGTAAAGATAGGGTGACATGTAAAAGAGTCAAGAGAGGATTGTTTTCCCTTTCACTTCTGGGGGTGGGTGGGGGGTTGCGTAAATTGCTGAGCTATGCCCTGACCCACCGCGGACACTGTGTTTGACCCTAGAAGCATTTGGAGCTCAGCCAAGAATGCAAATACTTTTCGGAGATTGCAGGAACTGTGGGATAGCTTGAGTCCTCCAGTCCTTGAGCGTCCATTTGATTCTTTGGCTTTCCATTACGCTTGTCACGCAGCAGTGCGCTGAGTCCCTGCTATGGCGTCTGTCTGGAGATTTTTTAAAATGATTTTGAATTTCGTCTTCTGTAACGGAGCGCTGATAGAACAGATTTCCCTGCCCTTACAGCGATCACATCCGCATGGTCCATGCGGGAGCTCTTTCTTTATTTTGATTTTTAACTGCATCACCACACGTGCTGATCGGAGCTCCACGCTGGGCAAACAGGAAATATTCAAAAGTTCGCGGGGCTTTTCCTGTCTACCTGGCCACTGCATCCGAGTTCAGATTGCTGTCCAGAGCGGTCAGTGGTGCACTGTGGGATACCGCCCGGAGGCCAATACCATCGATCTGCGGCCACACTAACCCTAATCCGGTATGGTAATATCGATATTAGCGCTACTCCTCTCATTAGGGAGGAGTACAGAAACCGGTTTTAAAGAGCCCTTTATACCGATATAAAGGGCCTCTTAGTGTGGACAGGTGTGGCGTTAAATCGGTTTTACGCTCCTAAAACCGGTTTAAACGCCTAGTGTAGACCAGGCCTCACTAGAAGGCAGTTTTCTCCAGCCCTCAGAACCTTTGGTGGCTCTTTGCTGCCCCAGCTCCAATTTCACAACATCTTTTTCAAACGAGGACACCAAAACTGGAGGCAGTATTCCAGTATCAGTCTCACTGATGCCGTGTCACCTCCTGTGATGTTATTGACATAATCTGTAACTGTATAGATCACTGCTGCGACCACGGTTCTATATTTGTAGCCAGGGCCGCCCAGAAGGGGGGGCGAGAGGGGCAATTTGCCCCAGGCCCCGAGCCCCACAGGGGCCCCCACCAGAGTTTTTCAGGGCCCCTGGAGCGGGGTCTGGAAAACTCTTGCGGGGCCGGGCGCAGGAGCTTCTTCCGCTCCCGGTCTTGGCCGGGGGGGGGTCCTTCCGCTCGGGGGCGGAAGGACCCCCCCACTGGCGAATTACCACCGAAGACGGAGCGGGACCCGCCGCCAAAGCACAGCCCGGTCTTCGGCGGTAATTCGGCGGCGGGGGGCCCTTCCGTTCCGGGACCCGCCGCCAAAGTGCCCCGAAGACCCGTGGCGGAGGCCCCCCTCCGCCGAATTACCACCGAAGACCGGGCTGCGCTTCGGCGGTAATTCGGCGGCGGGGGGGACCCCGCCGCGGGTCTTCGGGGCACTTCGGCGGCGGGTCCCGGAACGGAAGGGCCCCCCGCTGCCAAAGACCCCGGGCCCCCGGAATCCTCTGGGCGGCCCTGGTCTGGAGCTCATCTGAGAGCATTTTATTCAGGTCATTCAATGTCTGAAATTCAAGATCCGATGATTAGTTTGAAAATCAGGCCTCTTGGGTCCTATTCCCAACTCTGCCACTGACTGGCCGTGTGACCTAAGACAAGTCAATTCTCCTTTCTCAGCCTTAGCTTCTCCCTCTTTCAAGTAGGGATAATAATGATCTGCTCCTACCTACTTCACAGCGCGTGGAGGCAGGGCCGGCTCTAGGTTTTTTGCCGTCCCAAGCAAAAAAAATGTTGGCTGCCCCCACCCAAGCCCTGGGCTCCCTACTGCACCTCCCTGCCACCCCAGCCCTGGGCTCTGCCCCCCACATACCCTATGCTGCCCCAGCTCTTGGCTCCGCCCTTTCCCCCCTACTGCTCCCCCACCGACACCCCCCACCACCCCAGCCCTGGGCTCTGCCCCTCCACCTGCACCCCCTGCCACCCCAGGAGGTGTGTGTGTGTGGGGGGAAATTCCAGATCTTTCCACCTTATTCCAAATTCCTACTAAGGTGCCACTTTGGGTGAATGTGCTCAGTGGTGGAGCAGCAGTCCCCCCTGCCCCCCCTAGCTACGCTCCTGCTTGTGGGGGACCCTGCAAGACCCAGAGCCTGGGGCAAATTGCCCCACTTGCACCCGCCTCTGGGCAGCCCTGCTAGCAGCTCTTCTGGGAGCGCAGGGGAGGAATGACTCCCCCTTCTCTAGATTCTCCCCGTGGGGCTCTGGGGAGCAGGGAGGGTTGTGTGATAAATTCCAGCCAACTCCCCCTTTGATCCAAGCCGAGGGGCGTCTCAGCCTCCACAATCCCCTTGGCAGGGCCAAACATGGGATGTTTTCCACTGCCCAGGAGACCCAGCCAGGGACTCAAGGCTGCCCCAGACTTTCCCTTTCTCCCTTCTGGGAAATCAAGTTCAAGTTCTACAAGGAGCTAAAGAAGCCTCAACCCTGCATCTGAATTAATGTAGTTTCTCACTGCCTGTCAGAAACAAATGTCATTTCAATACCAGGTGAGTCCACGTCAGTCATGCCTCAGCCCGATTCCTTCACCCTCCTGCCTTAGCTTAGGGCATTGCGCTACCCTGTGGGCATTTCATGTCCCTCCTCAGTTTCACACAGAGACACAATTTCCTTTGCATGGATCCATGAACAGCAAAACCTCCCTGTGTCTCTTGTGTGAGTCAGGGCATTCGATTCCATTGAAACCTTCTGTCCTGCAATGGCAACGGTCAGGGCCGGCTCCAGAGCCCAGCGGGGCAAGCACCTGCCTGGGGCGGCCCTTTCCCGGGGGGACGGCAGGCTGGGCCGGCGGACCTGCCGCAGTCATGCCTGCGGGAGGTCCACCGGAGCCCCGGGAGCAGCGGACCTGCCGCAGGCATGACTGCGGAGGGGAGCCGCCGGACCTGCGAACCGCCCACAGCTGCGGGAGGTCCAGCTGAGCCGCGCGACCAGTGGACCCTCTGCAGTCATGCCCGCGGGAGGTCCGCTGCTCCCGCGGCTCGGGGGCGCCTCCCGGGCATGACTGCTTGGGGCGGCCAAAAACCTAGAGCCGCCCCTGGCAACGGTCAGACAGAGGGGACGTGGCCACCTTCAGCCCTGGCAGTGAGATATTCACTCTCTTTCTTCATGCTGATGTTGTTATTCCATAAAACATGAACCATGGAATAAAAAGCTGAGTTGGAAAAGAGAAGACTAAGGTTGGAAAAGAGAAGACTAGGGGGGGATATGATAGAGGTATATAAAATCATGAGTGATGTTGAGAAAGTGGATAAGGAAAAGTTATTTACTTATTCCCATAATACAAGAACTAGGGGTCACCAAATGAAATTAATAGGCAGCAGGTTTAAAACAAATAAAAGGAAGTTCTTCTTCACGCAGCGCACAGTCAACTTGTGGAACTCCTTACCTGAGGAGGTTGTGAAGGCTAGGACTATAACAATGTTTAAAAGGGGACTGGATAAATTCATGGTGGCTAAGTCCATAAATGGCTATTAGCCAGGATGGGTAAGAATGGTGTCCCTAACCTCTGTTCGTCAGAGGATGGAGATGGATGGCAGGAGAGAGATCACTTGATCATTGTCTGTTAGGTTCACTCCCTCTGGGGCACCTGGCATTGGCCACTGTCGGTAGACAGATACTGGGCTAGATGGACCTTTGGTCTGACCTGGTACGGGCTTTCTTATGTTCTTATGTTCTTATGAGTTTACTCCAGGGTGAGGAAAGAAAGGAGCCACCAACTCCCCAAAAAATCTCAGTGCCCCAGAGAAAAGCTACCCCTGTTATTGGAACTAATGATGTGCTGGAGATATGTTGGGAAAAGGGACTGTCTGAATTGCTAAGGCAGGAAACGAACAATCTATAGCACATCATTAACCACAGACACACTCTAGCCATGCTCCAGCCAGTGGGGAAATGAGCAGGAATTCATAACGTCAACTATAAAAAAAATACACATCTAGAAATAGCATAATTATAATCAGCCAATCAGAATCTCTCCATAGACCCCTTACGCGACAATATTCTACAATATTGGCTACAAATAGAACAGCAGTCGCAACGGTGATCTATACGGTTACAGATTATGTCAATAACATCACAGGAGGTGACACGGCATCAGTGAGACTGATACTGGAATAGCCTCCAGTTTTGGTGTCCTGCTTTGAAAAAGATGTGAAATTGGAGCTGAGGCAGCAAAGAAGTGTTGAAGTGCATTAATGGAGAGAAAAGATTGGGTATTAAAGGGCTCTTGAATCGAGCAGAGAAAGGCCTAACAAGACCCAGTGGCTGGAAGGTGAAAAGAGACAATTCATATTACAACTAAGGCAGGGACAGTTCTCGAACTCTGGGCAGTCGTGAGCCTGAGTGAGAGAAGGGGCGTTAAAGCCCTCTGTGAAGGAGAAAGGAGAGTTTCACGGTGTTTAGCACCAAGGAATTCTAAAGTTTGCTAAAATGTCTAGTCTGTGGAAACAAGAAATGGTCGGGGCCAAACTTTTTAACCACTGCCTTTTCTAAAGCCCATTCAGGGATGTGAGTCTCTGTCTTTTCGGTACCTGGGGTTCTTTGCCAGCAGGAGAGAAGAGGTTTCTGCCTCCATTTTTGTGGCCTTAACAAACCAGGAGTTGTGCCCCAGTTCTCGTCTGAGATACCTGAAAAAGAACATCTTCCCATCCATGAACAAGACAGGACCCATATTTCAAAGGGGAACAAAGAGACCCCTGGGCCTTACAGACTAGCCAGCCTCACTTCCACAGCTGGAGAGATCCTGGAATATATTCTTAAACACTCAGTTTGTCAGCAGCACCTACAGGATAATTTGATTCTTAGGACGAGTGAGCATGGATTTATCAAGAGCCAATCATCCCAAACCCAGCCTCTTTCCTTCCTTGGTAGGGTTCCGGACCTAGTGGAGGTGGGTAAACAGTATGAATGATGATTTGGAAAATGGAGTGGAGAGTATCGTTCTAAAATGTGCAGCTGACACCAAGCACTTTGGAGCTCAGGGTTGGAATTCAAAATGCCCTTAACGAATTGGAGACTTGGTCTTCTTGAGCCAAACCCCATGGCTGGGCCCCTCTCTCTAGACTGGGCAGAAGTGAAACCCCAGAGCCAGACACTCCTCCTCCTGGGCCGTGCGCTCCGACCTTGAATGGTCAGATGCTGCTTAGCGCTGTCAGAGCAGCTTTGGCTGGGGGATTCTCCCAGCACTTTCCAATAGCGGGAAGGTACGAAATCCCCATTTGCCTGCTGGGGACGGAGCCCTAGAGGGGGGAGCAACTTGCCCAGAGTCCCCCAGGAAAAGGAAAACAACCAGCAGTGGAACCGATAGGAAACCCAGCAATGGAACTCAGGAGTCCTGGGGGTGTGCTAGGGTGACCAGCTGTCCCAATTTTATAGGGACAGTCCCAATTTTGGGGTCTTTTTCTTATCTAGGATCCTATTACACCCCCCCCCCACACTCCCTGTCCTGATTTTTCACACTTGCTGTCTGGTCACCCTCGGGTGTGCACATGTGTGGGTCCCAGCTGCTCCCTGCCCCCTTCATTGAAGCAGGTGTGCAGGGTTACTGCCCTGGGAACTGCAGGGCACCAGTGGCCATGGGGCTGGCTGGAGGCAGGGCAGAGGCTGATTGGAGGTAGGGTCTGGCTGCAGGCAGGGCAAGGGGTGCGGGGCTGGCTGGAGACAGGGGTATGTGGGGCAGGCTGGCTGGCTTCAGGCAGGGGTGTGTGGCAGGAGTTGGCTGGAGACAGGGCAGGGTGTCCACGCCTGGGGGTGTGTGGGTGCTGGCTGGCTTTGGGCGGGGCTACAGGGGGTGCAGCAGGAGTTAGCTGGAGACAGGGCAGGGGGTGTGGCAGGGGCTGGCTGTGGGCAGGGGGTGTGGGGCTGGCTGCAGGCAGGGCAGGGAGGATGCAGCTGGTGGGGGCAGGGCATGGGGTGCGGGGCTGGCTGCAGACAGGGGCTGGCTGCAGGCAGGGCAGGCTTGCAGAGCTGGCTGCAGGCAGGGCAGGGGGTGCAGGGCTGGCTGGAGGCAGGGCAGGGGGGTGCAGCAGGGGTTGGCTGGAGCCGTGGCGTGCGGAGCTGGCTGCAGACAGGGGCTGGCTGCAGGGAGGGCATGGGGTGCAGGGCTCACTGAAAATGTCCTGAGAGGTATTTTAAGGTGAAGATAACACCATGGTTACCAGGTGACTGGCACATCCTGGGTTAAAGAGAGGAAGGGACCTGGAGTTAATAGTCTGAAGTATTTGTGTTACCAACCCTGTCACTGTCTGACCCCCCCTTCAGTGCGGAGCAGGTGTGTACGTTGCTGTGTGGAACGCACAGACTCCTGCAGAGCAGGGGCAGCTGTTTCCATGGCAGAGAGCCTGGCACTTAGGAGACTTTCTTGACTTGCTGTTTTGAAGCAATTCAGTAAAATAACGGTGGAGCTACAATGTCCGGTCCAAAATTTCAGCCCCCTGGTGCAAAAATGCTATTTTAGGATCTAAACAGGAGGCTTCCAGCGCTAGGACACCTGACCAGAGAGCTCAGTGGGGGCGTAACAGCTGCTGACTCTGAGGGTCCTGGGCTAAATCCACTTGCAGGTGGAGGCGTTGCGATTTATTTGATCGATAATGAGGAAGGCGAAGATTTAATCCCAGGTATTTTTAGTAAATGTCATGGACAGATCACGGGCAAAAACCAAAAGCTCATTGCCCATGACCCGGCCATGACTTACACCATAAATACCCCGCATTGAATCGTGGGGAGGGAGGCCCAGGGGGTCCGTGGCACCAGCTGTGGGCGCAGGGAGTCCAGGGGGCCTGTGGCACCATGTACTGGGGGAGAAGCCCCGGGGACCCACGGCCACTCCAGATGCTGCCAGGTGAGGGGAGCCCCAGAGGCCAGCCCTGCTCCGGCCACCTCGGGACAGGTGCCAGGAGCCACTGAGCTGTGGCTGCTCCTGCCACCCTTGGAACCAC
This sequence comes from Mauremys mutica, assembly GCF_020497125.1. Taxonomy (NCBI): domain Eukaryota; kingdom Metazoa; phylum Chordata; order Testudines; family Geoemydidae; genus Mauremys; species Mauremys mutica. The sequence continues at coordinate 6,895,105 of NC_059097.1, read as the reverse complement.
TGCTCAAGCTGTCCCCAGGCCAGCTGCTGGGGCAGCCACGGAGTCAGCCGCAGTGGCCACTGCAGAAGCCACAGAATCTATGTCTTGTGCAGCCTCCGTGACACAGAGGGATCCCTAATAAAGAGACAAACTCCTCCCTGCTGTGACTGCAGCTCCTGGAAGGAAAGAGAAGAACAGAAAGTGAAGAGAGAAGGAAAGAGAGAGACTCCCTGTCACCTCTCTCCCCTGCTCCCTCCCCCTTGTATTCTGTAACCCCATCTCACTGGGTTCCCTGTGCTGGTGCCATGGGGGTGACTCTAGAGTTCTGGGGATTTGGGGGGAGGGGAAGGGGGCTCTTCACTTCTCAGCATTTCACACAAATTTGTCTTTGGGCTGAAATTTCTCCTGTTAGGCCTCTCAGTCAGAGCTGTACCCCCACCCCCTTCAGTGGGGGTGTGTGTAAATTGCAGAGCAGGCAGAGAAGTCGCCCATAAAGGGTCATATTGTTCTGGTGACTGGTTCTGACCTGGGTCACACGTCCTCTGACACAGGCTCATGTGCAGAACATGGGAGCTCTGGCTTTTCCTAAATGCTGTAGAGTGTGAGTTCCTGGGAAAGGGCAGGGGAGAGGGAGCAAGAGGAGAAAGGCAGAGACATTGGAGACGAGGAATTGGGGGGAGAAGAAAGAGAGAAAATAAATGATCGAAGCAGAACAGGTGTCCCAACTCCATCTTGCTCATCACCGGTGTTCACAGAGCTGGGTAGCTGCAGGTTTTCCAGTGTCAAGTCTGAACTTTGATTCTAACAATGTGCGTTGAAATATCAAGGGGATCTCCACATACCTGATCTCTTCCCCCCCCCCTTTTTTGTATTAATCTTTATTTTGACGTGTTTGGCTTAACCGTGATCGTCCTTTTCCCCACCTGTATTGCAATTTGGGGTTTAATGTTTATTTTGCCTCCCTGTTGTTCATGTCATTATAATTGTAACAGCAAAGGAATCTGCAGGAGCAAAAACTGACTCAAAACTTCATTTCCCCACCATGCCAGAACATCATACAAACAGCTCACACAGCTGGAATCATAACACGCAAGGCCAGGGGATGGGAGATGCAGGTTTCTAAGTGTTCTGTCTTTCTCAGATGACACATTCCAGCCTCTTGTGTGCCTCCATCCTGTATGACCTGCTGGATTTCGACACATTTATTGTCTCATTCTATAGCTAATGTGATTGTAACACAATGTGACTGAAATTAAACCACTTCCAGATGAGGAAACAACAGAAGAGAAAAGCCATTATTGCATTGGCTGGGAATCAAACCCAGATGAATTGCTTGGAAGACACCTATGCACACCACTATACCAATGCATCTGGCAGGAGTAGCTTTCCTGCAGGCTGTGAGTGCTGGCAAAGGGGGTGACATACGACCATGGAGTTAATGAGCAGGGTAGATGGGCTGGAAGCTGCCTGACAGCTGGGAGCAGTTACCATCCCAGAGTGACTGAAAGGGGGCAAAGGTGAAAACAGATCTCACTGGGAGCTGGCCCCACCCCCGCCCCACCCCTAGGAGAGGGGAACTGAAGCTCAACTTCAATCACAGAAAAATCTTCCCTGAGAAGGAAGGGGACAGCTTGTTTTAAAGACCAGGTTTGTGTTTGTTCCTGCTACATATGGAGGGGCTGGGTAGTGCTGATTCCAGCCCCCAGACTCTGGGAGGATAAGGAACAAATTCAGGCTGCCAGTGACCTGCAGGAGGGAGATGATCTTTTGACAGTGACGGATGCCTCATCCTAATAGGCCTTTGTCTGCCCCTTTCCAGTGACTGTTTGGCACAGGAATGCAGCCCCCACGCCTGGGTCTCTCCTGGGGAAATAATGTTTCTGTGCAAAACACCAAAGCTTTTAACAGAAAGGAAGAAAAGGAAATGGCCACATGATGGGACTAGGACATAAGGAATGAAACACAAGATCCTTCTCCCATGTGCATTGATTTTAACCTTGTTTGTGGTGGTGTTGTATCCTTGTTGGTCCCAGGGGTCCTCTGGGGCGCCGGGCATTGGCCACTTTCGGGAGAGTGGGCTAGATGAACTGGTCTGACTCAGTGTGGCTGTTCTTATGTTCTAACCGCTGGTTATGGAGGAGACGACCTTCCAGGCTACACAGAACTGAAGAAGTGTGTGGGGTTAGCTCTACAGCTTGTCTCTTTCACCAACAGAGGTTGGTCCTCTGCAAGCTCTTACCCTCACCCGCCTTGTCTCTCTTGGACTCTGAAAAGTGTTTTCTCTCCACTCCCCTTGGAGAGACGTTAAGTTTTCCCTTTGGGCAACTATCAGGCTGAAGCAATTGTATTGACTGTGACACTAGAATTGAAGATTTAATATTATAAATAAATGAGTCTAAACCTGAGGTTCTGGTTTTCACATTGGTTTTTCTAACTCAGTTCCCAATGCTCTTCTAGAAAGGCCTCCAGGCTTCCTGCCCAGCCCAGCAAAAGTGGCCAGGAGAAAGCCCACACTGCTGCTCTTTCAGGTAGTTGAAGGCTGCTATCAAACCCCCCTCACTCCGTCAGTCCCCAGTCTGTGGCAGTGCATAGGATTCTTCCGTCCTAAGTGCAGGACTCTGCACTTCTCCTTGTTGAACCTCCTCAGATTTCTTTTGGCCCAACCCTCCAATTTGTCTAGGTCGCTCTGGACCCAAACCCTGTCCTCCAGCGTTTGGATTTTTTACATGCTTTCAGAGGGCTGGTCTACACTGGGGGGGGGGAATTGATCTAAGATACACAACTTCAGCTATGTGAATCGCCCTCTGTTGACTCCGCTACCGCCCTTCGCGCTGGTGGAGTTCCGGAGTCGACCAGCACGTCTAGATGAGATGCGATATATTAATCCCTGAGAAATCGATCGCTACCCGCTGATACAGTGGGTAGTCTAGACGTACGCACAAAGTGAAAAGCACATGTTCCATGATTTCATAGGGCAGAGTTTTGTGCTATCGGGAGCTTTCCCTGTGTGAATTTGACAGGTGGATCAACATTATGACCCTTCTCAGGGTGCTGAGGGCTCTGAGTCTCCTTGTTGCCACCTGTCACTAGGAAGAGGGAGTTTTCCATTTGGATGTTAGTGACCAAACTCACCAGCCTGCTGGAACTCAAGCACCCTCCTCTGAGCTACAGCAGCCACCCTCACCCCTGAGTTCCTTCAATGTGTCCCCCTCTAGGGTCCAGCCCGGATCACCAGATACTCGGTGAAATCCCAGATCCTCTCTTCCCGAAGTATCCCAGGTTACTAGTTGTTACTGTGGACCATTGCTACTGTATCTCACACAGCACCTGAGTACAGTTATCAAACAAGCAAAAAAATTATTTAACAACGGATAGAGATTTAAACAAACAAACATGAGTGATGGAAACCAACTGTTACCACTAAACAAAGGCAGAAAATGATAGAATAGAAAGGCCAGCACAAAAAACAGAGAGAGGAACAATAAGATATTAAAAGGACAATGGTTGGAACTCTCCATTTCTCTCAGTCATTGGATTGATGGGTACTAGAGATGTAGCAACAGTTGAGGAACCAGGGTAAATTAAATCAAATTAACTTTTCAAGATTAGCCATCATTTCCTGTATGACTAACAAAACACAAAACTACGAGAACTTTCAGTTTTCCAAAATAATTCAGATTATCACAGTCTCTTACTCTTTAACCAATAACTTCACCTATCATTTCATTTTAATTGGTAACAATAACATATTTAAAGATCACAAATTCTTGTCATGTATGTTAGTTTTCTTTTAATCCCCATTGCCAACAACTGAACCCTTGTTCTTATTGTGGTTTGTCCCAACGTAGGTCCCAACCACTTCTGTGAGTTCATATATCTCAGGATCTTCTGCCATATGTGTTGGTAGAAGGGGTCTTCTATATCAGAATGTTTGCATCATGGAGAAAAATACCTCTCTTTTCACACTTTTTAATCTTTCAAAGTAGGAGGAGGTAGAGAAGTAATGTAAATGCATAAAACACAAGAGAAACCTCTCTGGTCTACACTGAAGACATTTATCGGGATAACTATATTGCTTAGGGGTGTGAAAAATCCACACAGCTGAGCAACATAGTAACACAGCCCTAACCCCCTGTGTAGATAGTGCTACATGAGCGGGAGAACTTCTCCTGCCAACACAGCCACCACCGCTTGTGGGGGCTGGATTAATCAAGTCCGATGGGAGAAATCTCTCCCACTGGCTTGGAGCATCTGTTATTGCAGTGCTACAGCAGCACAGCTACATTGGTGCAGCTGTGCCAACATCAGCTTAATTGTGTAGCCACAGCGTCAGACACAAAACCATAGAATCAGGACTCAACATGCATGTATCTGGAAGTCTGAAATTGGAGGCTGACAAATCAGTTGCCTCATTGGTTACCATCATTTCTACAGCTGGAAAGTCCTTGTTACCCAACCAGGCAGCCAGTTTGGGATCCACAGGGAAGGAATGTCCTATGAAGCACTCTCTCTTTGCATCCAAACAGTGAAGGATGACTGTTCTCAATCTAACCCTGGCATACTTTGGAAGTGTAATCAGTGACACTGAACTAGGAAGTGGAGTTGTACAAACAATTTTCCTTGGGTCACCATAGCTTCCTTTACTGGGTGGAAACCAAGAACTGGGTGTGGACTCTTTCAACCTCAGCTCTTTCCAAATCCTTGGTCTTAGATAGGGTAAATTTACAGTTCTCTGAAGAATACTTTACAAAACCACTTAAAATCTCAGCAGTGTGAATGAGGAATGGCTTCCTGAAACATGCCCAGCTTTTCTTTAATTCGGTGGCACAGGTCCAGGGAAGGGACTGGATACAGGCCTGGATCAGAATCTTCGTTAGTTACCAGAGCTGGAGATTCTATTAAAAAATGGCTATTTTTTGGAAGCTATTACATTTTCAACACTGGTTTCATTTTATACACATCTTTAGCACCTACAAAGGATAAATTTGACAAAAACTCCACTTCTATTTCCTCAACATCTGTGTCATGAAGGGCTGCATTTCCCATACCATAGGATTAGCTAGGAGAGATCTTCTGTAGGGCCTGGGTTACAAATGCTTTGGGAACCAAACACATGGGCATTTTGCCTAGTTCACAACCACTTACCATGGAATTCTCTTCCCAGATCATCGGAGACAATATTGCCTTAAACAACTGAAATACACTGTGATCAGATGCACTTCCTTCAGTTAGCTGAGGTTCTGCTGTTGTTCACCATTTCTGAGTGGAGATTTTAAATCACTGCTGTTTCTTTGTGAGCCTGTCCAGTAAATTAGAGAGTTCTCTCCTGTTGATAGAACTGCACTTCAACTTTCTCCATGTCATCATGGAGGGATGGGGAAAAAGCAAAGCTGAAATCATAAATGAGGACTTTAGCAAAGGGTCATTGTCTTAAATTCTTCAATAAATCTGAGCTACATCCTACCAAACTGAACTAATATCCAATTGGGTGACCAAACAGCCTTCAGGAAAGATAGAAACCCGCATCACAGAGAGAGAATACATGACAAAGAAAGTGTCAAGTGAAATTCCAGAGCAGGTTACATCTGATTATTCAGAATCAGAACAAGAGATTCTCCCATCACATTCTCCTCTGATCCATTCAAACCTGTTTCACTCATCCCTGTCTCCATAGTCAGTTATGTTATTTACAAAATTTTTAGTATCCTAGAATCCTCATAATGTGGGAAAAACAGCCCTCTTGCCAGAAGTTGCTTTACAATAGATAGAACCTGGAATTTAAAAACTCTAAATGATCACACTGTATTTGGGATCCATTTGAATTCCCCTCCCAGGACTTTGACACTTTCATCTCCAGTCATAGCGACTCTGATATAGGATTAAAGTAGTCAAAACATCATCTTCAAGCACAGACAACGGAGAATGCTTCATCACATGACACTTTGAGAAGTGGATGGATAGAATGTGACGAAGATAAACTCTACCTGGCTCAGGCAAAAGGTAACAGTTCTGCAGTGAAGGGGAAGGAGGAAATCTCTGAGTCACTCCATCTCCTTCCAGTGTCACAGAAGCTGAAATTATACTTTATTCCTGCCCCTGCTCCTCTTCATTTACATATAATTTGAAAAATTCCCAACATAACTGCTCTTCAGCACAACCCAGAGCAACGTGAGAACAACTGGCAAGGATACAATCTGTATCACTGGTGACTAACAATAACTTTGCAATAGGAGGAATAGTATAAACGTGATGCTCCCTGGTTCCTCATAGGAAGGGCACACTCCAGTTACTTGTGGGACAATAGAAAGAACAAATAGGTCCATCTCAAAAGAGGGCAAACTGCAAAAGGCAAAAATGGGCCACTCATCTGGACAAGCTGAGGGATAACGGTGCTGCAAACAGTTCAAAGAGCTTTAAAAGTTACTATGTGGGAATCAGGAAAAGTATTAAAAAAACAAAGTATTGATAGCCCTAGAGATTTTTACAATGTTGATCTCTCTTGCAGATTCTCTGATGGTTAACATGGGCTGAGTGCCAAGAGAAGGTTTTCCCACACTCACTGCATTCATAGGGCCTCTCCCCTGTGTGGATTCTCTGATGCCTGGAAAGGGCTGAACTTTTAGTGAAGCATTTTCCACACACACAGCATTTATAGGGCCTCTCCCCTGTGTGGATTCTCTGATGGGTAATAAGGTGTGGGCGGTGATTGAAGGTTTTCCCACACTCTCTGCATTTATAGGGCCTCTCTCCTGTGTGGATTGTTTGATGACTAATAAGGTGTGAGCTGCGACTAAAGGTTTTACAACACTCATGGCATTCGTAGGATCTTTCCCCTGTGTGGATCCTCTGATGTCTAGAAAGGGCTGATCTGTGAGTGAAGGTTTTCCTACACTCTCTGCATTCATAGGACCTCTCCCCTGTGTGGATTCTCTGATGAACAGAAAGGGCTGATCTTTGAGTAAACGTTTTCCCACACTCACTGCATACATAGGGCCTGTCCCCTGTGTGGATTGTTTGATGACTAATAAGGTGCGAGCTGCGACTGAAGGTTTTACAACACTCACGGCATTCGTAGGATCTTTCCCCTGTGTGGATCCTCTGATGTCTAGAAAGGTCTGATCTGTGAGTGAAGCTTTTCCTACACTCACTGCATTCATAGGGCCTCTCATCTGTGTGGATTCTCTGATGAACAGAAAGGGCTGATATTTGAGTGAAGGTTTTCCCACACTCTCTGCATTCATAGGGCCTGTCCCCTGTGTGGATTCTCTGATGTCTAGAAAGGCCTGATCTGCGATTGAAGGTTTTCCCACACTCTCTGCATTCATAGGGCCTGTCCCCTGTGTGGATTCTCTGATGTCTAGAAAGGCCTGATTTGTAAGTGAAGGTTTTCCCACACTCACGGCATTCAAAGGGCCTCTCCCCGGTGTGGATTCTCTGATGTTGAGAAAGGTTTGAGCTGCTAGTGAAGCATTTTCCACATTCACTGCATTCGTAGGGCCTGTCCCCTGTGTGGATTGTTTGATGCCTAATAAGGTGTGAACTGCGATTGAAGGTTTTCCCACACTCACGGCATTCAAAGGGCCTCTCCCCTGTGTGGATTCTCTGATGTACAGAAAGGTCTGAACTCTCAGTGAAGCATTTTCCACACTCACAGCATTTATAGGGCCTGTCCCCTGTGTGGATTTTCTGATGGGCAATAAGGTGTGAGCTGCGATTGAAGGTTTTCCCACACTCACGGCATTTGTAGGGTCTCTCCCCTGTGTGGATTCTCAGATGAACAGAAAGGTTTGATCCGTGAATGAAGTTTTTCCCACACTCAGGGCATGTATTTTTTCTCTTTCGCCTGAGGATTTCCTGTTGTGTTGTGGTTTCCATGAGGACCTTCTGAGTTCCCCAACAGGAAATAAATTTATCCACTTTCTCCCCTGGCTGGTTTCCTTGCTCTCTTTCTGGTCTGTGCTGAATCTCCCAGGAGTTTCCCTGCTCAGGACTCCTGGACACATTCCTTTTCGATCTTTGCGATAATGCTCTGTTTTTACCCACTGGCTCGACATTTTCAGGCTGAAAATTCTGCTCCTCTTTCTCACATGCCATTGCATCACCTGCTGTGATAGAGACAGAAACCTCAAACAGGGATGGAAAGGAGAAGACCAAACCAAAACAAGTGCTGAAGACAGGTCAAATAAAATTCAGGTACTGAACTCCCACAAACTCTTCCCCCAAATAGGAGAGAGGAGGGGGATGAATTCAGCCTTCACATCCCATCCAAATACGCAGGGGGAAGGGAGAAAGCTACTGCCTGGTGTCTGCTAGGATCTATAGGAAGCCATGAGCTATATTTACCCTGAGGATACGACCCCTGCTAGGGACAATAATAAACTGAGAGACCTCCCAAGGGCTTTGTTGGGCATCCCAGATGTTTCCTTCAGGCACTTACAGATTCTGGGTGGTTTAATGTTTCCTCACCTGTGCAGGGAGCTCTCAGGATCTCTTTTTCCTCTGAACCCTGGAGGTCTGGGACCCATGGCTCTTCCCCTTGTTCCAGCTGGGAGATCACATCAGGCTGGGTAACAGGAAACCCTGCTCAGATGAAAGAAAACAAAAGAGTTCAGGTGATTTCATAAGACTTTGTCATAAAAAAACATTCTATTAATTTAACTTCAGTGCTTAGTGTGACCTGGTGGGCCAGGGGCAGTTCTCACTGAAAATGCCAAAGTTAGGGCAGGCTGAAAAAGGGAGAGCAGATGCTCCCAAAACTGCTGGTTAACACTGAATTAAACTCACTGACCAGTCACCAACTGTGCTTCTGATCCCCACTAGGGTTATCGAGAAGCTGAAAAAAGAAATCACACAGCTCCCTTTATTGCATTCCAGTTCTCTGACTCCTAATCAGCACTTAGGCCCAGTACAGTGAGAGGTTATTTCAAAACTCTGCTCACATAAACAAAGTGTTCCTCTGACCCCAAAGGGTCAGCCACATCACCAGGTCAGTATAGGTTTGGATATTACCCAAAATTCCATCCTTCCAGACAATCCTTTAGAATCTAAATTAAAGGTTTAAATGAAAGAAAGACAGAAAGAAGTTAAATGGAAAAGCATTCAGATACATTCCAAAATGGATATATCAGGTTCTTAGCAGTATTGGTGAGTTGCTGGCTTGGAAGTCTGTCTGTAACACATCCATAGCTTGGATGGGTCATTCAGTCCTTTGTTCCAGGGTTCAGTTTGTAGAGAAGTTGCTCCAGAGGCAGGCAAGGGGATTGAAGACAAAATGGAGAAGTTGCAGCTGCCCTTTATATTCCTTTTGCTATGTGGCTTGTACTTCCTGTGTCCCAAACACAAGATTCACAGGACGTGGCATGGAAAAGCCTTGGAGTTCTCATTACACAGGTATACCCTGGCATGTCTTGCTGACGCAATAGGTGTATCCTCTTGGTCATTTCCATGGGCTCATTGTACAGATGATGACCCTCAATGGGCCATCAAACAGGCTAGGCAGTGTTGATGCCAATATGTCTGGGGGTGTCACCCAGAAACACTGCACAAGTCTGGAAATACAGATATACTCTACATATCTATAACTCACAATACAAAGGTGATACAAACACAGAAACAAAATGATCATACTTGGAAAATCATAACATTTCCCCTGACACCTTACATGGCATATCTAGCATGATTCATTGCAATTTGATAAGATTATATTATTTTATTATTAATACCAAAGTGTCTCACAATTCCATACAGTGTCACACTTGGTAAATCAGTGAATTTCCAGGACTAGTTCCCCAGGTCCTTGAAGATGCCGAACACTATGCTTATGAGGGATTGAAATACCCACATATGTGCTGGGAACACACACACAGACACTGTGTCAGTCTACACCCCTATGTTCACTCTTCTAGAAAATTATCAATTTTGTACACAGTATGGCTTGTGAGGTATCATTTGAAAATGCATAATCTACTGAATATTATCCTCCTGTTAAAATGTGTAGTAACACTGTATGTAAAGTTATGAGATTTTACAGTATGAGATTACGGAAAAAGTTACAATTCTGGGGAACACCCACAGAGCAGTTCCTCAGAGACAGCAAGGCAAACAGCTGGTCAAACAGCCATTCTCCTGCAGGGGGAAGGTGTGAAGAAGAGATTTACATTCCATCACAGGGACTTCTTGAAGTTGTTGCGGAAAACAACCACACGATTGATTTTGAATCAGCTCAGCCTGAGGCTCTTTTCTTTGTTAAAAGTGCGCAGGGGGTGACAGCTATTGGAATACTGTCCCCCTGAGCTAAAAATCACACGAGCCTTTTAAAGCTTAAAACCACAATCAATGGCACATACGTTGCACGTTAATTTCCTTATTTGGAATATATTGCAAAATATGATGCAGGTCAAAAGCAAGCTGAACAATCAGTTTTCCATATTCGGCCTTTCCTGTTATTGTTATTCCTAGTCTAGTTTGTGGTTTGACTTTTCTAACACTTCCATTGTGGTTATGTTTCAAAAGCTCGGTTACTGCAAATCAGTGTGTTTGGGGACTTTCCACTTCACCTACTTAGGCCCCTTATGCACACAAAGCCATTGTTCCCCAATTTGGGGGATTTAAATTAAAATAAATAATTGGAGATATACCAATCTCCTAGAACTGGAAGGGACCTTGAAAGATCATCGAGTCCAGCCCCCTGGCTTCACTTGTTCCCCAATCTGGGGGATTTTCCATTCCACTTTGCCTTTCTATGCCCTTTACACAGAGAAGCAAGATCAGCTAATACTTCAGGCCTACTAGCTTGAGCAAAGCTCCAAAGCTCTTTCTGTAGACTTTCCCTCACAATTCTCATATCTCCGACAGACAGCCTGGCACCATGACTCAGCTGAGAACTGAAGTTGTTTCTAGTACAAAGGACAGAATCATAAAAAGAGGTGAGCAAAATGCTTCAGACTCTCTCTCTCCCCCCTTTCCCTCTGCTCATGACAACTCCTGAAGAGCTGAACGTGGGCGGCAGGGGTGGGTTAGGCCGAGTCCTGGCTGAAAGGAAAACCAGCCTGTCTCAGCACATGGCGAGAGAAACATTTGCCTTGTTTCACAGCTTGTTAACTTAGACATTAGTTTGTGTTTTATCTTGCATTTCTTTTGTAAACAATTCTGAGCTTTATGCCTCATTATCTGTATCTTAAAATATTTTTTTTTGATTGTTAACTATCTTGTTTTATTCTTTATCTAACCAGTGTGGTTGGATTCAAGTGTGTTGGAAACTCCATCTGGGATAACAAGGCTGGCGCATGTCATTTTCCACTGATGAAATGACAGACTTCATATGAGCTTGCGTTGTTCAGGAGTGTGCTGGACAGGGAAAGATGCACATTTCTGGGAGAAGTCTGGGAGCAGAGAATTTTCTGGGGTTCTCCCGTGCTGCACTGTAACTTGTGAGTCACTGACTAGCAGCACTCAATACTGTGTAGCTGGGAGCGAGTTACATGCTGGAGACTGTGCGTTACCTGCCCAAGAATGGCTATTCTCACAGTAAAGCAGTGTAAAAGGCACCACAGCTTGGGAACTGAGTCACACAGCTGTTCAACAGTCCAGGTTGCACTGTGGTTAATATCACAGACACTCAATTTCAAAGAGTCCCTAAAACACAGAGAAACTAAATCCATGTCCCAGAAATCAAAGACTCCAGAGAGAGGGCAAGTGTCCCTGGAACTGCTTCTTGCTGACAGAGAAGTTCAGAGACAGTGAGAGAGTCCTGGGGAAGCTGGGAACAGGAAGCATGGGCTGGTGGGGTTCAGTGGAGAAAGGGAACAGGAAGGGCAGGGATATCACTGAATGCAGGATTTCAGCAGTACTAGATGTCAGGATAGCACATAGTGCAGCCCACTGGAAAACATAATCCCAACTATACATACAGAATGATGGGGTCTAAATTAGCTGTTTCCACTCAAGAGATGGATCTTGGAGTCACTGTGGATTGTTCTCTGAAAACATCCACTCAATGTGCAGCAGCAGTGAAAAAAAGCAAACAATGTTGGAAATAATTAAGAAAGGGATAGATACAACAGAATATATCATATTGTGTAAAAACAGCAAATGAATCCATGATACACCCACATCTCAAATACTCCGTGCAGATGTGGTCGCCCCATCTCAAAGAAGTTTACTTGAGCAAACAGGAGCTATTTGACACTGCGATACGGCTCCTGTGCGCTGTTCCCAAAGTGTTCTGCAGCAGGGGAGGGTCTCTGGTAGTGTGTGTGTGTCACTGGCATATTGGGGTGATGCTGAAACAGGACAGAGTAGAGGTGGCATTGTGGGGCTGGCATGAACCTTATCTCTTCATTTCCTATTCCAAGAACCAAGAGGACGGGAATCCTTACCCAGCGAGGTCACATTCTCATAGTTCTCCTGCATGACATCCCTGTAGAGGGCTCTCTGAGTGGGGTCCAGCAGAGCCCACTCTTCCCTGGTGAAATACACAGCCACCTCCTCGAAGGTCACCGGCCCCTGAAAGAGCAAGAATCCAACACTCAGTACCTGCTGCCCCACTATTCACGGAACAGCAGCACCAGGTAAATGGAGGCACATGTTAACAGAGTCCCACCCCATCTTGCTTAGAGCAGCCAGGAGGAATCAGAGGGTAGAAAGAGAGAATCTTTGTGTCTCCCACCTGACAGACGGAGGCAGGGTCGTCACATTTATCACATACCCACTAGCCAGAGCTTGATACAGGAGATGGGGCTGTCTCTGGACCCTGCTGGTGGCTCCCTGGTAGGAATCCCAACACTCTCCAAATAAAATATATGGAAGAAAGGGGAAGTCAATAGTAAAGACTATAAGTTAGGAGGTCAGAATTATAGAAAATTGACAAGGAAAGCTATCAGAAATCAATGATCAATCAATGAAAAATAAGAAGGAAGTTTTTAAAAGTATATTAAGTACAAAATTAATCCTAACAACAGTAGTGGTAAATTACTAGATAGAAATGGCAGAATTATCAAAAATAATGCAGAAGAGGTAAAAGTGTTCAATAAATATTTCTCTCCTGGATTTGGAGAAAAACAAATGATGTAACTCATATCATAAGATGTTGACGACGACACTTTCCATTCCAACAACAACTCATGAGTATGTTAAACAGCAGGTATTACAGTTAGATGTGTTTAAATCAGCAGGTCCAGATAACAAGAGTTTTGAGAGACCCGGTGGAGAAGCGTGGTGGACTGTTAGTGTTGATTTTCATTAGGACTTGGAACACTGAGGAAATTCCATAAGAGTGGAATAAAGCTAATGCTGTGCCAATATTTAAAAAGTGTAAAAGAGATGACCCAGCTAATTACAAGAGTGTTAGTCTAAAATCGATACTGGGCAAGAGAATGGAGCAGCCGATACTGGAGTTCATTAATAACGAATTAAAGGAGGGTAATATAATTAGTACCCATTAACAAAGGTTTAGACACAATAGATTGTCAAACTAACTGGATATCCTTACTGGATGAGATCAAAAGTTTGGTTGCAACTAATAGTATTGATGTAATATACCTAGACTTCTGTAAGGCATATGACTTCGTCCAGCACAATATTTTGACTAGAAAACTAGAAAGATACAAAATACACAGGGCATATATTACATAGATTAAAAACTGGGATTGTAAATGGGGGACTATGGTCGAGTGGATTTCTTTCTAGGGGCTTCCCACAAGGACTGGTTCTTGGCTCTGTGCTATTTAACATACTTATTAATGACCTGGAAGAGAACACAAAATCATCAGTGATAAAGTTTGCAGTTGCCACAAAGATTGGGGGTGGTGGTAACTAATAAGTGTCAGTAGATTCTGGCTCCAGCACTGGGAGTCTGGGAAGTTTTCCCAGCCCTGGCTGGGGGGTTATTTCCTGTTCCACAAAGAGGGGAAGTTCCATTCCCAACTCCTGTGCCTTGAAATTAGGCCCTATCTGACACTACAACCCACATTCAGCATAGTGGTAGGAGTATAAAATGTATAAAATTATTAGGCATTTTGTGCAAGATGCGTCATGTGCAGTGTCATTGGAAAAGTTGTGATTGGCCGAATATGATTATCCTATTTGTGTGCATGGATCATGTTTGTTATCTGAAGTTATGGATATTGACTCTGTATCTGAAGAACAAAACATGTCAAACCAATCTGAGAGCTTTCTTTGATAGGATAACAAGCCTTGTGGAGAAGTGGTGGATGTGGTATACCTAGACTTTAGTAAAGCATTTGATACAGTCTCGCATGATATTCTTATCAATAAACTAGGCAAATACAACTTAGGTGGGGCTACTATAAGGTGGGTGCATAACTGGCTGGATCCGTACTCAGAGAGTCGTTATTAATGGTTCCCAATCCTGCTGGAAAGGTATAACAAATGGGGTTCCGCAGGGGTCTGTTTTGGGACCGGCTCTGTTCAATATCTTCATCAACCATTTAGATATTGGCATAGAAAGTATGCGTATTAAGTCTGCAGATGATACCAAACTGGGAGGGATTGCAACTGCTTTGGAGGACAGGGTCATAATTCAAAATGATCTGGACAAATTGGAGAAATGGTCTGAGATAAACAGGATGAAGTTTAATAAAGACAAATACAAAGTGCTCCACTTAGGAAGGAACAATCAGTTTCACACATGCAGAATGGGAAGAGACTGTCTAGGAAGGAGTACGGCAGAAAGGGATCTAGGGGTTATAGTGGACCACAAGCTAAGTATGAGTCAACAGTTGCAAAAAAAGCAAACATGATTCTGGGCTGCATTAACAGGTGTGTTGTGAGCAAGACACGAGAAGTCATTCTTCCGCTCTACTCTGCGCTGGTTAGGCCTCAACTGGAGTATTGTGTCCAGTTCTGGGCACCACATTTCAAGAAAGATGTGGAGAAATTGGAGACGGTCCAGAGAAGAGCAACACGAATGATTAAAGGTCTAGAGAACATGACCTATGAACGAAGGCTGAAAGAATTGGGTTTGTTTAGTTTGGAAAGAGAAGACTGAGAGGGGACATGATAGAATTTTTCAGGTAGCTAGAAGGGTGTCATGAGGAGGAGGGAGAAAACATGTTCATCTTAGCCTCTAAGGATAGAAGCAGCAGCAATGGGCTTAAACTGCAGCAAAGGGAGGTTTAGGTTGGACATTAGGAAAAAGTTCCTAACTGTCAGGGTGATTAAACACTGGAATAAAATGCCTAGGGAGGTTGTGGAATCTCCATCTCTAGAGATATTTAAGAGCAGGTTACATAAATGTCTATCAGGGATGATCTAGACAGTATTTGGTCCTGCCACGAGGGCAGGGGACTGGACTCGATGACCTCTCGAGGCCCCTGCCAGTCCTAGAATCTATGGATCTATGAATAAGAACGGCCATACTGGGTCAGACCAAAGGTCCATCCAACCCAGTATCCTGTCTACTGACAGTGACCAATGCCAGGTGCCCCAGAGGGAGTGAACCTAACAGGCAATGATCAAGTGATCTCTCTCCTGCCATCTATCGCCACCCTCTAACAAACAGAGGCTAGGGACACCATTCCTTACCCATCCTGGCTAATAGCCATTAATGGACTTAACCTCCATGAATTTATCCAGTTCTCTTTTAAACGTTGTTATAGTCCTAGCCTTCAGAATCTCCTCAGGCAAGGAGTTCCACAGGTTGACTGTGCGCTGTATGAAGAACTTCCTTTTATTTGTTTTAAACCTGCCGCCCATTAATTTCATTTGGTGGCCCCTAGTTCTTATATTACGTGAACAAGTAAATAACTTTTCCTTATTCACTTTCTCCACCTGAGGAAGCACCTGAGGAACAAAGACTGAACTGGGGGAAGTGTTGGTCCCAGGGTAAAGGGATTTCAAGCTTGTATATGGAAACTTGGTGGACTGCTTATAGCATCAGTAAGGGTGAGAAATTGCTAGTTCAAATTCTATCCATCTAGTATGTTAGCAAATAACCAAAAACTCAAACTAGGCCTAAGTAATCTGCTTTGTCTTCTCTGTCCTTGAGTGGCTTAGGTAAAGCACTCAGGTAGCTTAGCTGGGTGTATGGTGCCACCTGCTGTCGTGTTGGGTGATAACAGGCCCTGGAGAGGCTGGCTGAATCTCCAGCCAACCACTGTGAGAAGGGCCAGCCCAGCTTCAGGGTTAGAGGCGGTTCCCAGAAGCCCCCCACAGTGCACCCCGGGGGTGACAACCCATCACACCCTACATTACACAAGTCTCAGAAGCTTTGTCACATCCTGTCCCCTCCCTTCCTCCACCCTAGATAGTTCCTGCCTCCCACCACCTCGAGCAGTTCCCACCCTCCTATGCATTTACTGCTCCTTTCCCTCCAAGCAGAACCCACCACCAGCTCCCTGAGAATCCCTTACGTGAGCCAGCTCCACTGCAGCCATTTCCTTCCCCCTGGGAGGAGGGGATGATCTGGAGCGAAACGTGGACGTTATTCTGTAACCTGCCAGAGAGAGAAGGGCAATGTGAGAAAATTCAGGTGGGGTTTTTGTCCATTCCACAAGCCGATTCCCCCCAGGATTTTCCCCTGCTAATGGACATTCTAGGTTCTGCTACACTGTGGAGCACAGAGTGACCTTATTCCAGTACAGGCCTAGCCCCCTCCCACCAGGGTGTAACCCTCTGACACAGGGTGAAACCCTCCCAGCAGCAGAGTCTCTCTGTTACACTTATGTTTGTGGACGATACCAAGCTGGGAGGCGTTGCAAGTGCTTTGGAGTATAGGATTAAAATTCAAAATGATCTGGACAAACTGGAGAAATGGTCTGCAGTAAATAGGATGAAATTCAATAAGGACAAATCCCAAGTACTCCACTTAGGAAGGAACAAGCAGTTGCACACATACAAAATGGGAAATGACTGCCTAGGAAAGAGAACTGCGGAAAGGGATCTGGGGGTCACAGTGCATCATAAGCTAAATATGAGTCAACAGTGTTAGACTGTTCCAAAAAAAGCAAGACACGAGAAGTAATTCTTCCGCTCCACTCCGCGCTGATTAGGCCTCAACTGGAGTAGTGTGTCCAGTTCTGGGGGCCACATTTCAGGAAAGATGTGGACAAATTGGAGAAAGTCCAGAGAAGAGCAACAAAAATGACTAAAAGTCTAGAGAACATGACCTATGAGGGAAGATTGAAAAAATTGTGTTTGTTTAGTCTGGAGAAAAGAAGACTGAGAGGGGACATGATCACAGTTTGCAAGTACACAAACGGTTCTTACTGGACAACCTCTCGAGGTCCCTTCCAGTTCTATGATTCTAAGAACCAAAGGCCAGAGAAGAGCAGAATCAAAGGAGTCACTCTGGGGATTCTCCCTGTCACTGTCCCCAAGGCAGCTCTCTCAGGTTTACAAAGCTGTTTGATGCTCCAGCCTTTATCCAGTCTCTCCTGGCAGTGCCCCCTTCATGGGCTGGGCCTAGTTTTAGCCTTTGGGAAGCGTGACCCCGGGGGCGCTGAGACTGGGCCTTCTTGCCGCAGCACATCTTGTTCCTTTCTGTGGCTCCCCAGCGAGTCCCAATGAGTAGATACTCCTCATACAGACTGTGAACATAAGAGCTGCCCACTGCATCAGACCAATGGTCCGTCTAGCTCAGTGGCCAGTGCCAGGTGCTTCAGAGGGAACTAACAGAACAGGTAACCATCAAATGATCCATAACCCTGTCGCCCATTCCCAGCTTCTGGCAAACAGAGGCTAGAGACACCATCCCTGCCCAGCCTGCCTGTGACACTGGCAGATGAGGTGTTAGGTCTTGCAAAAGCCCCCATGTCTTCACTGAACATGGACAAACGGATGGCTGGAATCAGTCTGACTCGCCTGTGTTAGTATTGTTAAAAGAGGTATTAGAATTATAACAATGGGTTTAGACTTTACTGAATGCGTGTGATTTGCTGCCAGGGTTAATATCTGACTAGCTGCATTGTGAGCCTCTGTAAATCACCAGACAGGAGAGAGACTTTACCTAAGTGAAGTGCTGACTGGCAACCGAATGCATTACACCCTGTCTGGCAGGAAAGGTCCATCCACACCAGATGGACTATTATGGGATGTTAAAGACGACACAAGACTGTTGTTGTGCTCTTCACTTCCCTCTGGCTGAGTTTGCAGCTCAGAGCACATGGCAGGAAGGGGATAAAACCCTCCATACAGAAGGAACTGATTATCTGTATGCTGCTTGGACTCTGGGGGGCAAAGTTTCTAGGCATAAGCAAGAGATCCCCAGCTCCTTATTCTTTAGGACTAACCCAGGCTATGTAGAACTTGCTTATTATAGAAGATTCTGTTACCTTTTGAAATTTAAGACTGTAACTCGTCTGCAACTGCTTTAACCTGCCTTAACTTTGTAAAAAACTCTGGTTTTAAATAAATCTTAATACAGGTTATGACAGGACTGGCTACAAGTGTTGTCTTTCTTGTGAGATCTAAGATTCAGTTGACCTAAGGAAGTGACTGGTCCTTTGGGACTGGCAGTAACCTGAACATTGCTGTGATTCGTGGGGTAAGGCAGTGGTTCTCAACCAGGGGTCTGGGGCCCCCTGGGGGGCCGTGAGTAGGTTTCAGGGGGCTGCCAAGCAAGGCCGGCATTAGACTCGCTGAGGCCCAGGGCAGAAAGCTGAAGTCCCAGCGCATGGGGCTGAAGTCCAGGGCCCTGAGCCCCACCACTAGGGCTGAAGTCAAAGCCTAAGCAATGTAGCTTTGTGGGGGCCCCTGTGGCATGGGGCCCCAGGCAGTTGCCCTGCTTGCTGCCCCCTAACGCCAGCCCTGGCTTTTATATGCAGAAAACCAGTTATTGTGACCCACATGGGCAGTGGAGTTTTTATAGCATGTTGGGTGGGGGGGGGGGAGCTCAGAAAGATATATGGGATCACCCAAGGGGACTGTCTGTGATTCCATGTTAATGCGGTTAGAGCCTGAAGCGTTTACACTGAATTCTAGGTTGGTGAAATCTCCATACAGACCTCACACCCAATTTGGGGTTTGTTCCCTGCTTCTTACCAGTCTGCCTGAGGCTGGTGCTCGTGCTCTCGAGTCACTGGAGACAGCGTTACAGAGAGAGGGGCTGTGACTTCCCCACGGTCACTAAACAGGTCTGTGACAGAGCCAGGAACAGACCCTGTTAGCTCCAGAGCCCCGTCACCCGCAGCTTGGAAAGGTCCCCAGAGCACATTGTATTAGGCTGCAGGAAGAGGTGTGCAGGGACTGCAGCTGAGCTGCCCTGCCAAGACAGCCTGTGCATCCCTGGACAAACCACCTCGCTGGGGGGGTGTCCCCTGGGTCAGGAGAAGTCAGTGTCCAGCCCTGTGGGGCTGTGCTCCTGGCTCATACCTCCAGCACTCACTGCTGCCCCTCCCTTACCAGCTGCACTGTTCAGCCAGCCCCAGGCCTCTGTGAGGTCACCTTCCCCCCGCCCCCTCAAACCTTCAAACTGGGACATGGTGCACCAGTACCAATCAGAGTGCACTAGTGTAAATTGTGTCTACACGAAGGGTTTGCACCAGTGCCTAAAACACCAGGGTGGCAGAGACCTTCAGAAACAGCAGTACGGTGGCACTAGAACCTATTTCTAGCTCAGTCACAGACAGCCTGGGTGACCCTGGACACGTCAATGTTTCTCCTCCCAACTTTAGTCTCTTTACCCAGCTGCCACTCACTGGGGTCTTCCCTCTCCAGAGCTGCTCACCACTACAGTCTGTGTGGGTGTCCCCAGAGCTAAGGCAGGTCAGCTCGGGAATAGTCTTACAAGGGGGGCTGGGGAGTCTCTGTCCCTGGAAGTTTTTAAGGACAGGTAGGACAAAGCTCTGTCAGAGATAATCTACAGATACTTGGTCCTGTCTCGGCAGAGAGCTGGACTTGATGACATCTTGAGGTCCTATCTAGCCCTACATGTCTAGGATGCAATGCAATATATACATATAAAAACACAACATACAGAATAAAACCCACCACAACATAATGTCAGGCAATTCAGGGGGGAAAAAACACAACCTACACTCCACAGCATAAAATGACAATACAAAGGAAAAGAAAGTAACACGATGCAAACGACGACATCCTAGGACAAAAGTACACAACGGAAAATAGCTCAACTCAAACCAACACAGCACAGGCACCAAACAAGCTGAGGCAAAACAATGCACCACAAAACTGCTACACAGCATGGTGCGATCACAGTTCCAAATGGCCCCATGCAAAACAGCTCAGCGTAGAACAGGACACAGCACAAAAGAGAATTATTTCAGTGTAGGCCTGGAAGGGATCTTGAGAGGGCGTCTACTCCAGCCCCCTGTGCTGAGGCAGAACCAAGTATCCCTAGACATTCCCAGACTGGTGCATCTCTAACCTGGTCTTAAAAACCTCCAATGAAGGAAATTCCACAGCCTCCCTTGGAAGCCAATGCAAGGCAAACACTGACCAAACCAACGCTGTACACACACAAGCTGGGCTTGGGGTTAAGGGGAGAGGCAAGAATTCAAACAATCTGGGTTCAGTTCCCAGTTTTGCCCCAAATTCTCCATGCAAACTTGAGCAAATTACTTCAGCTCTTTGAGCTTCAGTTTCCCCATCTGTAAAATGGAGAGTCGCCTCCCACAATTGGCCTATTTAGCCTTTGAGCTTTTTGTGGCAAGGCCTCTCTGTCCCTGTGGGCATGTCCACACTGCAGTCAGACACTGGTGGCTGGCCCGTGCCCGCTGACTTGGGCTCACACGGCTCAGGCTGTGGGGCTGTTTAATTGTGGTGTCCATGTTCCGGCTGGGGCTGCAGCCCAAGGTCTGGCCCCCTCCCACCTCGCAGGGTCCTACAGCCTGGCCCCAGCCCGAGCCCAGACACCTACACTGCAATTAAACAGCCCCTTCGCCTGAGCCCGTGAGCCTGAGTCACCTGGCATGGGCCAGCTGGGGGTTTTAATGGCAGGGTAGAGATACCCTTGGTGTCTGTTCAGCACCTGTCACAATGGGGACCCTGATCTTGGTCAGTGTCTGTGCAGAGCTCTGCACAACAGGGGCCTGATCTCAGTCAGGGTCTCTGCAACTCCCGGCATTACAGGATCCCGGATTTTGTTTAGGGCCCCTGCAGCATCTGACAAAATATGGGGCCAGGATCTCTGTCAGGGTCTGTGCAGTGCCCAGTACAGTGGTGGGGTGTGATCTGGGTCGGGGTCAGTGCAGGGCCAGACCCAACGGAGACACAGGTCTCAGTCGAGGTCTCTGTAGTGCCCAGCACAATGGAGGCAGTGGTTTGGGTCACAGTCATGCGCTACCTGGCACAAGGGAGGGGCCCATGATCTCGGTCCAGGTCTCAGTTTTACTTGGCACAACAGTGGGGTCTGATCTCACCTGCAGTCTCTGCAGCGCCTGGCAGAACAGGGCCCAGATCTCAGTTGGGGTCTCTGCAGCAGCTGTCAGAACAGGAACACGCTCAGTACGATAAGAGCCCTGATCTCAGTCAGATATCTGGAGAGAAAAGTGGGAAGATTTTTGAGCATTAGATATCAGTATTTCAGAACTGAGGAGAAAATGGGGCACAAACTAAATATTTGCTAATGTAAGAGAGAAGAACCAACATCTGGGGAGATTTTATGTCACCATTTAACAGTTCAAGAGAAAAGATGGGAAACTGGAGATGATTTTACAGGGTTATTCAATCAACAACAGACTGGGACAGATTCTTCTTGTCACATAGTCACATGGCCAACAAAGCCCTCGGTGATGTGGCTTTCACAGGGGACAGGAGTGGGAACGTGACTAGCAGGTGATGGGGTGGGGGAGGCTGCTGGGTTGGGCAGGTTGGGGGAGGGGAAGTAGCTGGGAGGGGAAACCTGGGGCTGGGCCGTCTCCATGGGGGACACTTGCTCCTCCCTCCCCTTCCTGGCCCTTCCCAGGCCCCGTTGCCAGCAGAGAGTGGCCCCCCCAGCCCAGCCCAGCCCAGAGGTGTCCCTGTCTCAGGGCCCCCCCAGCCTCTGCCCATTCACCCTCTGCCCAGCTCAGGAATCACTCGGGGGAACCATTTCCCACCCGCACAAAGGACAAATCTCTGCAGGTGGAAATGGGGGGAAACCCCCAAACCTGAGACCTGAACTGGCCACTGGCGAAGGGGAGAGAAAATGGGGCACAATCGGGGGGGGGGAAACAGGGAACTTCTCAGGGGTTGGGGGAGGGGGGGTCACCCTGGGCGCTGCTCGTGGCTCTCTAGGGAGAAAGGGGGCAGGACGGGGGAGGAGGGGGGTCCCCACGGGAGGGGGCAGCGGTAAATCCGAGGGGATCTCAGCCCCCCCTTTCTCTCCCCGCTCCTCGGGGGTCACCTGCTCCCCCCCCGGCCATGTCCGGGCTGCGCCGACATTTCCCGCCCGCCCCTCCCCCCCAGCCCAGTCTCACCGCCCGGCCCCACGCAGGGACCCCAGGGCAGAGCCTGGCCGGGCCCGGGGGGCGCTGGGCTCCTGCGGGGGCAGCAGCTCCGAGGCCCCCGCGGGCGCTGCCCCCCCCCCAGGGAGCAGATCCCGGCGCTGCGAGATGCCGGGTCCCCCCCGGGCACTGGGGCAGAGTCACCGCCCGGCCCCGGCCCCGGGGCTCGCTCCGGGACCTGGAGGCTGGAGCTCCGCAGCGGGGCGGGCGGAGCCCGGGGCGGCCCCAGGGCGGCTCCAGCGGGGCAGGGGCAGGGCCCGGGCCGGGCACGGGGGGGTTAATGAAGGGCTCTCCCCCCGCGACCTGCGCATGCCCAGAGCTCCACCGGCACCAACCCTTCTCCGGCCCGGGAGAGGCTCCAACGGCCCCGCGCGAGCCAGACAAAACCGCAGCGCCCAACGCTCCTTCGCAGCCCGGGTCCGCCTCCTCTACCAACGTAACTTCCGCTTCCGGGAGAGTCAGGAACTACATCTCCCAGCCTGCCCCGGGGGCGCTTCCGCCCTCCGCAGCCCAGGGCAGGGAGGCCCCATTTCATGCCCGCCCCTCGCAGAGACCCCGCCCCCAGCCGGCCCCTCTCAGACCCGCCCCGGCTGGGGAGCAGCGGCCCCGCCCGGAGCCCCCCTCCGGCCCCGCTCCCCGTGTGCTGGTCCCTGCCGGCGGCCGGGGCCTGAGCCCGGCTGGGGCGCGTCCCTCTCGCGCCAGAGCCCGAGACCCCCCCCCAGCTGCCAGTCACCCCCCGCCCTGCTGCTGCCCCCCTGCCCAGCGCCCCCCAGCTGCCAGTCACCCCCCCGCCCTGCTGCTGCCCCCCTGCCCAGCGCCCCCCCAGCTCCCAGTCACCCGCCCCACTGCTGCTGCTGCTGCCCCCCCTGCCCAGCACCCCCCCAGCTGCCAGTCACCCCCCCCGCCCTGCTGCTGCTGGCCCCCCTGCCCAGCACCCCCCCAGCTGCCAGTCACCCGCTCGCCCTGCTGCTACTGCCCCCCTGCCCAGCGCCCCCCCAGCTGCCAGTCACCCGCCCCCCCTGCTGCTGCTGCTGCCCCCACTGCCCAGCGCCCCCCCAGCTGCCAGTCACCCACCCCCCTGCTGCTACTGCCCCCCTGCCCAGCGCCCCACCAGCTGCCAGTCACCCGCCCCCCCTGCCCAGCGCCCCACCAGCTGCCAGTCACCCGCACCCCCTGCCCAGCGCCCCCCCAGCTGCCAGTCACCCCCCCTGCTGCTACTGCCCCCCTGCCCAGCGCCCCCCCAGCTGCCAGTCACCCGCCCCCCCTGCCCAGCGCCCCACCAGCTGCCAGTCACCCGCCCCCCCGGCCCAGCGCCCCACCAGCTGCCAGTCACCCGCTCGCCCTGCTGCTACTGCCCCCCTGCCCAGCGCCCCCCCAGCTGCCAGTCACCCGCCCCCCCTGCTGCTGCTGCTGCCCCCACTGCCCAGCGCCCCCCCCAGCTGCCAGTCACCCGCCCCCCCTGCTGCTGCTGCCCCCCCTGCCCCGCGCCCCCTCAGCTGCCAGTCATCCGCCCCCCCTGCTGCTGCTGCCCCCCCTGCCCAGCGCCCCCCCAGCTGCCAGTCACCCCCCCCCGCCCTGCTGCTGCCTCCTCCCCACTGCCAGGGAGTTTTCCTGCTCCATACTCCCCTCACGTAGCCTCTTAAAGCACCTCCCCAAAGGGCTCCCTGCTACCCATGTGAAGGGTGGGTGTGTGTGTGGGGGGGGAATTATTACTGTCTGTTTATGGAACTTCCATACACAATCCCGTCACACTGTCCAACTACTGTCACTTACTTAGTATAAAATCTCTTCAGAACCGGGTGCTTTTCTCTCATCAAATATTTCTTTTTAAACCTATTTCTTCCCCAGTTCTCAAGGATAGATTTAAAATATCCCGTGTGCGGTGCTGTAGTAGCCATGGTGAGCCCAGGATATTCGAGGCTGCCCCCGTGATTTATATACAAACGTTCCGTGTTATTTTCCATCCCATTCCTTGTGAATCTGAACACTTCGCTTTTCTGCTGGCAGCTGTGCCGTGAGTGGAGCTTTGCATTGATCTGTCTACAGCAGTGCTTCCCAACCTTTTTGTGGCCAGTAGCACATTCATGTTTTCAGAAGAGTGTGGCGGGCGCCAACCATTTTTCAAGGCTTATTTTCTGTTTTTACATTAAATATACAAAAAAAAGTCATTTAATATTACATAATATATGAATCCATAAGATAAAAACGGTAATTTTACATGTAAAAGGTATTAACTAAATTATTCGGCAATTACTCTTTCACCTTCCCATGTGAATTTGCTCTTTTTTATCTACAAAATATTTTACAAAATAAATATCATAAGCAGTTTTCATCTTCTTTATTTTTAAAAAAGTAAAACATTGCTGAACTGCTGGTCCAAATATATTTATTATCCTTCCTTTAACATAGACTGAAGCCTGCAGCCCCAGAGTTCTCTGTTCCCGGCCAGGGCTGGTCTGCAGCTTCTCTCCAGCTTCGAAGCCGCAGCCCCGCGCCTGCCAAGGACAGAGAACGCCGGCGCCTGCAGCCCCGGAGAAGCTGGAGGAAAGCTGCAGCCCCGTGCCTGCCGAGGACAGAGAACGCCGGCGCCTGCAGCCCCGGAGAAGCTGGAGAGAAGCTGCAGCCCCGTGCCTGCCAAGGACAGAGAGCACCGGCGGCCGCAGCCCGGAGAAGCTGGAGAGAAGATGCAGCCCCGCACCTGCCAGGGACAGAGAGCACCGGCGCCCGCAGCCTGCAGCCCCGGAGAAGCTGGAGAGAAGCTGCAGCCCCGTACCTGCCAGGGACAGAGAGCACCGGCGCCTGCAGGCTGCAGCCCCGGAGAAGCCGGAGATAAGCTGCAGCCCCGCGCCTGCCAGGGACAGAGAGCACCGACGCCCACAGGTTGCAGCCCTGGAGAAGCTGGAGAAAAGCTGCAGCCCCGCACCTGCCAGGGACAGAGAGCACCGGCGCCTGCAGGCTGCAGCCCCGGAGAAGCCGGAGAAAAGCTGCAGCCCCGCGCCTGCCAGGGACAGAGAGCACCGGCGCCCGCAGCCTGCAGCCCTGGAGAAGCTGGAGAAAAGCTGCAGCCCCGCGCCTGTCAGGGACAGAGAGCACCGGCACCCGCAGGCTGCAGCCCCGGAGAAGCTGGAGAAAAGCTGCAGCCCCGCGCCTGCCAGGGACAGAGAGCACCGGCGCCCGCAGCCTGCAGCCCTGGAGAAGCTGGAGAGAAGCTGCAGCCCGCGCCTGCCAGGGACAGAGAGCACCGGCGCCCGCAGCCTGCAGCCCTGGAGAAGCTGGAGAAAAGCTGCAGCCCCGCTCCTGCCAGGGACAGAGAGCACCGGCGCCCGCAGCCTGCAGCCCCGGAGAAACTGGAGAGAAGCTGCAGCCCCGTGCCTGCCAGGGACAGAGAGCACCGGCGCCTGCAGGCTGCAGCCCTGGAGAAGCTGCAGCCCCGCGCCTGCCAGGGACAGAGAGCACCGGCGCCCGCAGCCTGCAGCCCTGGAGAAAAGCTGCAGCCCCGCTCCTGCCAGGGACAGAGAGCACCGGCGCCCGCAGCCCCGGAGAAGCTGGAGAGAAGCTGCAGCCCCGCATCTGCCAGGGAGAGAGAGCACCGGCGCCCGCAGCCTGCAGCTCCGGAGAAGCTGCAGCCCCGCGCCTGCCAGGGACAGAGAGTACCGGTGCCTGCAGCCTGAGTTCTCTGTCCCCGTCAGGTGCGGGGCCACAGCTTCTCTCCCCTGCTGGGCAGTAGGTGGGCGCTCATAAATGCCCCGGCGGGCACCATGGCGCTCGTGGGCACCACGTTGGGAGCCACTGGTCTACAGCCACGTGCAGATCCCTTTCTTTAGTTGTGTAGCCAATATGTTCTGCTGACGCTGCCAGGTGTAACGCATATTCAGTAGGGGGTTCTCCCCTACTAATGCTGCAGTGTCCTTCTCCTCTAGGTTAGTATATTAATGATCTCATTTTGGTGTCACGTGTGTCAGTTCGTTGCCATGGCACTCGTCTGCTCAGACATCTGAGGATGCTCTGCAGAAAAGCTCCTTGAGTGGGGTGATCCACAGGGAGTAGCTCAAACCTCCAAAGTGCCTGGCCGGGGCAGGACATTGGCACAGCAAGGGAGGGGTGTGGCAGTGACATCACAAAGGCCTTTTGCAGGACCTCAGACTATTGGTCAAAGACTATTGGTGGGGAGGTGGTGACCTCACAGAGAGATGCTGACATCAGCCAGGCAGGACAGGGGCGAGGGGCCAGGGAAACCTCAGAGACCCCTGTGGCTTTGCTGCAGCAAGTCTCCTTCTCCAGGTCTCTCTTTGAGGACTGAGAGAGTATTCGGGTTCACGGACGTGAGCGCCAGGAGGAACCTCTTTCGAGTTTTCTCCTTCCCTTTTAGTGATTTTACTAGAAAACAGCCGTCCCTGTTTAGAAGGTAAGAGCCTCCTGGAGGTTTGAAACCTGTTCAGTCTGATCCATCTGGTGAGAGTTGAATTCTAGGCATGGAAAACACGAGCTTAAGGAGGCAGAATTTTATTGCACACCTGGGATTTTGTCCCTTAGAATCACCGGGGACATTAGTGTTTGTCCTTTTTGTTTCACCTTTTCCTCCCTCCCTCCCTCCCTGCTTTCGCTTCTTCTCTTGCTTCTTTTGTCCTTTCCCCTGTTCCCCTCCCAACACCAGGAGGTAGGATGGGGTGGGTGTGTGTTTTGCGGGGGAGGGCTCTGCAGCTCCCACTGTGGGAGGTCCACCCAAAAATGTGGGACTGAAATAGTGCTCAGGCAGTCAGGACCAGATTAACCTTCTGTGGGTCCTGGTACCAAACATATTTGTAGGCCCCTATGTAGTCACTGTGGGCTCTGAGTGTGGGCCTGGTGGGGCAGTGCCATTGGTGCCATAGGATACCCGCTACTGAACCTCAGAGACATTTTTCATTTTGATCACACACCTCTCCATGACTATATGCATTGCCATACACAGCTCCCTCAGCCCCTGGGTTTTCTTATTGAGCTGTGCACCCATGTGGGTTTACCAGTGTCCACAGTAAGCAGAACTTTCATAGTGATCAAGGAAACTCCCCACAGATTTATCTCCTTCCTCATTCAGACCTTCTCTAGCCATGTCTCCAGTACCCACCCCCCCATGTCACCAGTCACGGCATTGCTTGAACCTTGCAATGGCAGCACTAGGGACTCTAAATCCTCAGCCCTGGCCCTAGGCAGCTGCAGACTCTGCAGTTAGGCACTTCCCTCCTCTAGGCCATGGCTTTAAATACCCGCGATTCCCATCACCTGCAGCAGAGGCCACCAATTCCCACGCCCCCCTCAGCCAGCACCTAGTCGTGCAGAAAGTGAAGCCTGGATGATTTTGGAGGCTGGGATGCCAGGAGATTCCCGTCCCTGAGTAGCAGCTCTGCAACAAGCTCACATGCCCCCCCTCCACTGTGAGACCAGGACCCTGTGAAGACAGTGGGGTTACCCCGTGTATAACCAGTTCTGGCCAAAGCCTGTTGAAGTGAGTGGGAGGCTTTTCATTGTCTTTAATGGGCTGTGTATAGACGCAAAGGCCCCATTCTAGACTCCAGGAGCAAAGTGCCTGCTGTGCGGCACTGGTTTACTAGTGTAACAGGAAGGTCTCACATTACCTAGTGAATAAGCAACACCTCCTACAGCACCTAACTTTTTCTGAGACGCTTCCCACCCAATTACTAAATGTGAACCTGCTTCCCTTACAAGGGCTGAACATATCAGGTGAGATGGTCACAAAAGCAAGGCACTTCTGAGTTCAGCAGGGATTTTGGATGCACACAGGACTGGTTCCCGCATGGTTACTGCAGTAAAGTGGAATAATTTTCAGCTTGTGTGATTGGAAGATGTCTGGATCCATCTTATAAGTCTGTCCTACATAAATGAGGAAAACGTGAGGTGCCTTTATTATTCTTTTGTTCCACTCTGTTTCTATGGGGGATTTGCCAGTGCAATATCACCGTCTTCCTTTTAAACAAGCAAAACTTAAAAAAAATGGTAATGGCTGTTGAAAATAGCAATTCCAGCCCTAGTGAGCACTGGGAAGACCCCAGCATTTGTTGCTCAATTTTATCCTACTTTTTCAACAGCAAATGATAGTGGATCAGCATATTTGATTTGGGAGAAATGAAGTAACAGCTGCCCAAATTGAGCTTGAGCACTCCTGAATTTTGAGGGTGTTCAAATCTGGAAGGCAGGCGCTAGATTCCCTTTCTGAACATTAGCTAAATCTGGAAAGGAAAAAGTCAATTTCTATTTTCATGGCTCAGAAGTGGAAATACTCCTGTGCTGTTTCTGAAGCTGCCCAGGTCCTCTAGTAAAGCCTCCCCTCCCTTACTTACCATTTTAACTTCTGGTGGGATCCACATACCTCCCTTGCCAGGCTTCAGATAGAAGGGGACACTGTCCATTTAGTCCACCCAGTTCCTTCCTTGGGGGCTGCCAGGCGAGGTCACACCAGCATCCCTAAGCCAGTCTGGGGAAGTCTTCTGAGGGTGCTACCTGGGCCAAAGCCTTCTACTCCTTGGGCACACTTGTTCCCCATTCACACTGCCACCCCATTCTAGCAGCCAGCTCCCCAGCCACAGCAAGCTGCAGCGCATGGAGTCTCGCAGCTTCCCCCCTCCCTTTCCTGTTGATAGCAGCCAAGGGAATGCTGGGAAATGTAGTTCCTTCCCTGCTCCAAGGCAGGGAGCTGGCCAAGGAACTACAGCTCCCAGGGCCCCATGGGGTCTCAGCTCCCATGCTGGATCCGGGCTGCTCTAAGGCTCCGTTTCTGCAGAGGGGAGGAAGCGAGTGTTACAGGCCTGGAAAATCCTTGGCGTTCTCGTTACACAGGCATTCCCCGGCATGTCTTGCTGACTCAATCGGTGTATCCCCTTGATCCTTTCCATGGATTCATTGTACAGCTGATGACCCTGGATGGGCCATCAAACAGGCTAGGCAGTGCTGATGCCAATAGATCTGAGGGTGTCATCCAGAAACACAGTCCACAGTCTGGAATACAGATATACCCTACGTATCTATATCTCACAATACAAAGGTGATACAAACAAAAAAAATGATCATACTTGGAAAATTATAACATTTTCCCTGACACCTAACATGGCATATCTAGCACAATTCATTATTAATACCAATATGATAAAATTGCAAAGTAATAATAATAGGAAGCGTCTCACAATTCCATGCAGTGTCACACTTAGTAAACCAGGTCCTTGAAGATGCAGAACACTTTGCTTAGGAGGGATTGAAAAATCCACATATCTGCTGGGAACACACACACAGGCCCGGTGTCAGTCTGTAATCCTATGTTCACTCTTCTGGAAAATTATGATCAATTTTGTACACAGTATGGTTTGTGAAGTATCACTTGAAATCACATAATCTACTGAATATTATCCTCCTGTTAAAATGTGTAGCAACACTGTATGTAAAGTTATGAGATTTTACTGTAGGATATTACAAAAAGTTACAATTCTGGGGAACACCCACAGACCAGTTCCTTAGAGACAGCAAGGCAAACAGCAATTCGCTGGCAGGGGGAAGGTGTGAAGAAGACATTTACATTCTATCAGAGGGAGACCTGAAACTCATATCTCCAACAGACAGCCTGTCACCATGACTCAGCTGAGAACTGAAGTTGTTTCTAATAGAAAGGACTGAATTATAAAAAGAGGTGAGGAAAATGCTTGGGACTCTCTCTCTCTCTCTCCCCTTTCCCTCTGCCCATGACAAATCCTGAAGAACTGAACTTGGGAGGCAGGGGCAGGTTACGGGGGAGTCCTGGCTGAAAGGAAAGCCAGCCTGTCTCAGCACATGCAGAGAGAAGCATTTGCTTTGAATCCATTTTAGCTTGTTAACTTAGACGTTAATTTGTGTTTTATCTTTGCATTTCTTTTGTAAACAATTCTGACTTTTATGCCTCATTACCCTTAGCCACTGAAAATTTTTTTTTCCGGCAGTTAACAATTTTGTTTTATTGTTTTACCTAACCAGTGCGTTTGGATTCAAGTGTGTTGGAAACTCCATTTGGAATGACAAGGTTGGCACATGTCATTTTCCACTGATGAAATGACAGATTTCATATGAGCTCCCATTGTTCAGTAGTGTGCTGGACAGTGCAAGATGCACATTTCTGGGAGAAGTCTGGGAGCAGAGAATTTTCTGGGGTTCTCTTGTGCTGCACTGTAATTTGTGAGTCACTGACTAGCAGCACTCAGTACTGTGTAGCTGGGAGCGAGTTACATGCTGGAGACTGTGTGTTACCTGCCCAGGAGTGGCTGTTCTCACAGTAAAGCAGTGTAAAAGGCACCCCAGCTTGGGAACTGAGTCTCACAGCTGTTCAACAGTCCAGATTGCACTATGGTTAATGTCACAGACACTCAATTTCAAAGAGTCTCCTAGAACACATAGAAAGTAAATCCATGTCCCAGAAATCGAAGTCTCTAGAGAGAGGGCAAGTCTCCGTGGCACTGCTTCTTGCTGACAGACAGGTCCAGAGACAACGAGAGAGTCCTGGGGAAGCTGGGAACAGTAACTATGGGCTGGTGGGGTTCAGGGGAGAAAGGGAACAGGAAGGGCAGGGATATCACTGATTGCAGGATCTCAGCAGTACTAGATGTCAGGATAACACATAGTGCAGCTCATTGGAAAACAATCTCAACTATACATAAAATTATGGGGTCTAAATTATGTTTCCACTCGAGAGATTTTGGAGTCACTGTGGATAGTTCTCTGAAAACATCCACTCAACATGCAGTGGGTGTCAAAAAGCAAACAAGAAGTTGGGAGTCATTAAGAAAGGGATAGATAATAAGACAGAAAATGTCATATTGCCTCTCTATAAATCCATAGTACACCCACATCTTGAATACTGCGTGCAGATGTGGTCTCCCCATCTCAAAGAAGATATATTGGAATTGGAAAAGGTTCAGAAAAGAACAAAAAAAATGATTAGGGGTATGGAACAACTTCTGTATGAGGTGAGATTAAAAAGACAGGGACTTTTCAGCTTGGAAAAGAGACAAATGGGGGATATGAGAGAGGTCTATAAAATCATCACTGGCGTGGAGAAAGTGAATAAGGAAGTGTTATTTACTGCTCATAACACAAGGACTAGGAATCACCAAATGAAAATGAATAGGAAGCAGGTTTAGAACAAACAAAAGGAAGTATTTCTTCACACAACGCACACTCAGCCTGTGGGACTCCTTGCCTGAGGAGGTTGTGAGGGCTAGGAATATAACAGGGTTTAAAAGAGAACTGGATAAATCCATGGAGGTTAACTCCATTAATAGCTATTAGCCAGGCTGGGTAAGGAATGGTGTCCTTAGCCTCTGTTTGTCAGAGGGGGGTGATGGACGGCAGGAGAGAGCTCACGAGTCCAGAATGCTGTGGAAGATAGTGCCATAGTGTAGCACTCCTTCCCACTTCCCTCACCCTCCAGATCTAGGACAAGGAATCGGGCAGGAGTTTTCCCAATGGAACTGGAAGTTCCTGCAGTTTTCAAGAGGGGAGAAATGCAAAATCTGTGATTTCACCTCACAGTGTTTGATAAGTGGCTAGAAAGTTATCACAGTGACTGGGCCTGGCCAGGGAATGTCGGGCAGTGCTTGGAGCCAGGATTCTGGCATAAGCTGATCAGAGAGAAGGAACATGGTTAGTAGCAGCCCCCAGAGCCTCCATCCAGGGGCCCCCAACACCCCCAGTACCCAGAACCCAGATCCCCCCAGCCAGGGTCCCACCAGATATTTCCTGGGACCCAACTCCCAGAATCCCTGGCCAGAGAGATCCCAGATACCCCTCAGAGCCCCACCGGCCAGAGAATCCCCACCAGATCTTCACTGCCAGGCTGGGAATCCCACCAAGAGCCCCCACCGGGGAGGGACCCCAATTAGGAACTCACTGCCTTCCTGGGATTCCCCCACTGCCCTCCTAGGACCCCCGCCTGCAGAGAGGTAAGACATGTCCATGCCCTGTCACTAGCAAATAATGGTCACCATGGAGCCACCCCAGAGATGGCTACATCACAGAGACCATTTGTCATGGGGTTTAGGATACTTCTGGACCCACACTGCACTGAGTGACCTCTTCATCCCGTGCCAGCTGGAGACAAGAAAAGGGTCCAGCCAACTCTCCCGTTACCAGCTGGGAACCACTGATCCCCAAACAGGGAGAGACCTCTGGCTTTGATGGGTATTAAATATCTGGCTGGTCTCTTTCTTCGGCAAACATTTTAACAGAGGTAAAGGAGGGAACAAATGATTCACAAAGGAGATGGGAAAGATGATCTCTGGGCAATTTAACTCCCTACAACATCCAGGATGGAGAAGAACTCAGGGCAACAGGTTCCCTCGAAGGAAGAAGTTGGTGGGATTTAGAAACACGGGGAACAGCCCCAAACCCGAGAGGATTTTTAACTAACATTTGATAATGATATAGAAAGAGGGAAATCCTGAGCTTTGAGAGCAACGTTCAGAAATGAAAGAGAAAGGGGTGGAACTCTGAGAGATTTTGGATCTATTTTGCAAATTATAGAGAGGAAAGTGGAAAATCAGAGGGATTTTATATCAGTTGTTGATAGGAGGCAAAATCTGAGTGTTTCACATCAATATTTGATAAATTAATAAAGAGGAAATGGGCAACATTTGCAAACATTTTATATCCATGTTCAAGAATCTGAGGAAAGGTGTCAATCTGAGATTTTCTTTGTATTTTATGATGAGAGAGACAAGGAAAAAATCTCAGGGGATATTCACTTAGAATTAGACAACTAACGAAAAGTGGGGCAAATGTTTAGAGTATTTTATATCAGTCTTTGAGATTTGCAGAGAAAACAAGTCACAAGCTAAGCAATTGATAACATGAGAGAAAAATACCAAGATCTGAGGGGGATTTTATGTTGCTATTAAATAACTAGAGGGAAAAGGGAGACTGTTTGACTGCATTTTATGACTATCCAATATATAAACACAGAGCGATGGTTCCCCCCCCACTGCCACCATTCACATGGGCAGCAGGGAGCCTGGGAGGAGCTGATTTAAGGGGTGGGGGGAGCTGGAAGGCTCCCTGGATAAAGGAAGGGGGTGGAAGTGGGGGACGGGCAGGTGACTGGCAACTGAGGGCTGGGGGAAACTGTGTTGGTAGTTTGGGGTCAGTAGGTGGGATTGGGAAACTCGGGTCTGGGCAGTCTCCGTGGGGGACACGTGCTTTTCCATCCCTGCCTTGGCAGAGAACGGGCATCTCCTCCCATCCCCACTCCAGGGCAGCCATGTGCTGGGGAATGACTCAGGGCAACAATTTCCCACTTAAATGAAGACAAATCGCTGCAGATAAAGTGGGGGGGGGGGAAAGCTGCCACATCGGAGAGATTTTAAATGGACACTTGAGAAGTAGAGAGAGACCAGGGGGAAATCGGGGAGATTAGAGAGCTCATCATTGGGGGGGGGGGGGGAAATCTCCCTGGATTTTCTAGCCACGTGTGATAATGGGAGTAAAGGGGAAAAGCTGGAGAGACTTTGTAGGTGGGCGGACGGGGCACAAACAGGGCAGGATTCAGTGAACTCACCTCCCCCCCCCCCGCGGGAATTTCCTGGCTGCACAAAACAATTCAAATGTCCCGCCCCAATGACCTTCCCCCCCCCCGCAACCCCGACTCCCCCCTGCGCCCCCCAGCTCAACTCCTGCTCCCCCCCCCGCCCGGATCTTCCCTTTAGCCCCCCCAGCCCCCCATCAATTCCCTGCTCAGCCCCCCCCCGCCCAACGTTCCGGCTGATGCGGGCGGGGGGAAGGGCAGCGGCTTCAGCAGCTGCTACTGAGCATGCGCAGTGCCCGGGAATAGCACAGGGCTATTGTGAGCGATTTAATGCACCGCCCGCCCCCCGCCCGGGCCCCATCCCGGGGGCGGGGCGGATCCTGCTGCGGCTCCGCTGGGGCCGAGGCGGCTCCGAGGCTTCTCCCGGGTTCCCCGGGGCAGAGTCACGTGCCCGCCCCGCCCCCCCCGGGGTCTCTCACTCCCCGGGGGCTCCGGGCGGGGCTGGGGCGGGCAGAGCCCGGGGCTGCCCGGGGGGCGGGGCCCAGCTGGAGAAACCCCCCCCCCGGCCGGGCCCCCCGGCACAGACCCCCCCGGGGAGCAGCAGCGGCTCAGCCCGGGCCCGGCTCACGCGGAGGCGGCAGCAGCAGCAGCTTTGTTCTCCCGCCCCCAGCGGGGCTCGCACGGAGCATGCGCAGTAACAGCTGCTGGACCCCTCCCTTCCCTGGGCTGCGGATAGAGCAGGAGCGGCCCCGGGGCAGGCTGGGAGATGTAGTTCCTGACTCTCCCGGAAGCGGAAGTAACGTCGGCAAAGGAGACGGACCCAGGCTGCAAAGGAGCGTTGGGCGCTGGGGCTCTGCCTGGCTCGCGCGGGGCCGTTGGAGCCTCTCCCGGGCCGGAGAAGGGTTGGTGCCGTTGGAGCTCTGGGCATGCGCAGATCGCGGTGAACCCTTCATTAACCGTGGGGTCCCTGCGTGGGGCCGGGCGGGGCTGGGGGGTGAGACCGGGCTGGGGGGGAGAGGGGCGGGAAATGGTGCAGCCCGGACATGGCCGGGCGGGGGGCAGGTGACCCCCGAGGAGCGGGCAGAGAAAGGGGGGGGCTGAGATCCCCTCGGATTTACCGCTGCCCCCTCCCGTGGGGACCCCCCTCCTCCCCCGTCCTGCCCCCTTTCTCCCTAGAGAGCCACGAGCAGCGCCCAGGGTGACCCCCCCTCCCCCCACCCCTGAGAAGTTCCCTGTCCCCCCCCCCGATTGTGCCCCGTTTTCTCTCCCCTTCGCCAGTGGCCAGTTCAGGTCTCAGGTTTGGGGGTTTCCCCCATTTCCACCTGCAGGGATTTGTCCTTGTGCGGGTGGGAAATGGTTCCCCTGAGGGATTCCTGAGCTGGGCAGAGGGTGAATGGGCAGAGGCTGGGGGGGCCCTGAGACAGGGACACCTCTGGGCTGGGCTGGGGGGGGGCCACTCTCTGCTCGCAACGGGGCCTGGGAAGGGCCAGGAAGGGGAGGGAGGAGCAAGTGTCCCCCATGGAGACGGCCCAGCCCCAGGTTTCCCAGTCCCAGCTACTTCCCCTCCCCCACCTGCCCAACCCAGCAGCCCCCCCGCCCCAACTGCTAGTCCAGGGGTAGCCAACCTATGGCACACGAGCTGATTTTCAGTGGCACTCACACTGCCTGGTACTGGCCACCGGTCCGAGGGAGGCTCTGCATTTTAATTTAATTTTAAATGAAGTTTCTTAAACATTTAAAAAACCTTATTTACTTTACATGCAACTGTAATTTAGTTCTATATTATAGACTTACAGAAAGAGACTGTCTAAAACATTAAAATGTATTACTGGCACGCAAAACCTTAAATTAGAGTGAATAAATGAAGACTTGGCACAGCACTTCTGAAAGGTTGCTGACCCCTGTACTAGTCACATTCCCAGACCCCACTGCCAGCCCCTCCCCATAGCCAGTGACCTCACTCCAGCCCCACTCCTCTTCCTTGTGAAAGCCACATCACCCAGGGATCCCTGCCGGCCATGTGAATGTGAGGCAAGAAGAATCCATCCCCTTCTGTTGTTGATTTAATATCGCTGTATAATCCCCTCAAATTTCCCCTCTTTCCTCTTGAGTGGTTGAATGCTGACATAAAATCTCCCCACATGATGCTTGTCCCTTATATTGGCAAATATTTAGTTTGTGCCCTATTTTCTCCTCAGTTCTGAAATACTGATATCGAATGCTCAAAAATCTTCCCACTTTTCTCTCCAGGCGTGTGACTGAGATCAAGGCTCTTATCGTACTGAGCGTGGGCCTGTGCTGCAGAGACCCCAAGTGAGATCTGGGCCCTGTTCTGCCAGGCACTGAAGAGACCCCCAGGTGAGATCAGACCTCACTGTTGTGCCAGGTAAAACTGAGACCTGGACCGAGATCATGGCCCCCCTTGTGCCAGGCAGCGCATGACTGTGACCCAAACTGCTGCGTCCATTGTGCTGGGCATTTCAGAGACCTCGACTGAGATCTGTGTCCCTGTTGGGTCTGGCACTGCACTGACCCCGACCCAGATCACGCCCCACCACTGTACTGGGCACTGCACAGACCCTGACAGAGATCCTGCCCCCACAATTTGCCAGATGCTGCAGGGAACCCGAACAAAATCCGGGATCCTGCAATGCTGGGAGTTGCAGAGTCCCCGACTGAGGTCAGGCCCCTGTTCTGCAGGGCTTTGCATAGACACTGACCAAGATCAGGGTCCCCATTGTGACAGGTGCTGAACACACACCAAGGGTATCTCTACTGTGCCATTAAAACCCCCCAGCTGGCCCATGCCAGGTGACTCAGGTTCACGGGCTCAGGCGAAGGGGCTGTTTAATTGCAGTGTAGATGTCTGGGCTCGGGCTGGAGCCAGGCTGTAGGACCCCGCGAGGTGGGAGGGGGCCAGACCTTGGGCTGCAGCCCCAGCTGGACCATAGACACCACAATTAAACAGCCCCACAGCCTGAGCCGTATGAACCCAAGTCAGCGGGCACGGGCCAGCCGCCGGTGTCTGACTGCAGTGTGGACATGCCCACAGGGACAGAGAGGCCTTGCCACAAAAAGCTCAAAGGCTAAATAGGCCAATGGTGGGAGGCGACTCTCCATTTTACAGATGGGGAAACTGAAGCTCAGAGAGCTGAAGTAATTTGCTCAAGTTTGCATGGAGAATTTGGGGCAAAACTGGGAACTGAACCCAGATTGTTTGAATTCTTGCCTCTCCCCTTAACCCCAGGCCCAGCGTGTGTGTGTGCAGCGTTGTTTTGGTCAGTGTTTGCCTTGCATTGGCTTCCAAGGGAGGCTGTGGAATTTCCTTCACTGGAGGTTTTTAAGACCAGGTTAGAGATACACCAGTCTGGGAATGTCTAGGGATACTTGGTCCTGCCTCAGCACAGGGGGCTGGAGTAGACGCCCTCTCAAGATCCCTTCCAGGCCTACAATGAAATAATTCTCTTTTGTGCTGTGTCCTGTTCTACGCTGAGCTGTTTTGCATGGTGCCATTTGGAACTGTGATCGCACCATGTTGTGTAGCAGTTTTATGGTGCATTGTTTTGCCTCAGCATGTTTGGTGCCTGTGTTGTGCTGGTTTGAGATGAGCTTTTTTTTTTCTTTTTTCATTGTGTAATATTGTCCTAGGTGTGTTAGTTTGCATCGTGTTTTCTTTTCCTCTGTATTGTCATTTTATGCTGTTGCTTTTGTTGTTTCTTTTTTCTTTTCTTTTTTCTGAGTTTCCTGACATCATGTTGTGGTGGATTTTACTCTGTATGTTGTGTTTTATACGTATATATTTCATGGCATCCTAGAAATGTAGTGCTAGATAGGACCTCAAGATGTCATCAAGTCCAGCTCTCTCTGCTGAGGCAGGACCAAGTATATGTAGAGTATCTCTGGCAGAGCTTTGTCCTATTTGTTCTTAAAAACTTCCAGGGAAAGAGACTCCCCAGCCCCCTTGTAAGACTATTCCAGAGCTGAACTGCCTTAGCTCTGGGGACACCCACACAGATTGTAGTGGTGAGCAGCTCTGCAGAGAGAGGAGACCCCAGTGAGTGGCAGCTGGGTAAAGAGACTGAAGTTGGGAGGAGAAACATTGACGTGTCCAAGATCACCCAGGCTGTCTGTGACCGAGCTAGAAATAGAGCCCAGTTCTAGTGCCACCGTACTGCTGTTTCTGAAGGTCTCTGCCA
This sequence comes from Mauremys mutica, assembly GCF_020497125.1. Classification (NCBI taxonomy): domain Eukaryota; kingdom Metazoa; phylum Chordata; order Testudines; family Geoemydidae; genus Mauremys; species Mauremys mutica. The sequence goes on along the minus strand of NC_059097.1, from coordinate 6,856,994 downwards.
CCCTGGTGTTTTAGGCATTAGTGCAAACCCTTAGTGTAGACAGAAGTTACACTAGTGCACTCTGATTGGTACTGGTGCACCATGTCCCAGTTTGAAGGTTTGAGGTGGTGGGGGTGGGAGGAAGTGACCTCACAGAGGCCTGGGGCTGGCTGAACAGTGCAGCTGGTAAGGGGGGGGCAGCAGTGAGTGCTGGAGGTATGAGCCAGGAGCACAGCCCCACAGGGCTGGACACTGACTTCTCCTGACCCAGGGGACACACCCAGAGGCGTTGCCAGAAAAATGCAGCTGATTTTCGGTTCACCGGCCAGTATGCAGGCGCACTTAGATGCCCTGGTGGGTGCTGTGGCATCCGCAGGCACCACGTTGGGGACCCCTGTTCTAAGCTGTCAACCCTCTCTGCCTGAGGCCGCGGGGCCCTTTCTTCCTCTCTCCGGGCACCAGGTGAAATAGCACAAGAGTCGACTGTCAGCAAACAAGGGTAAATAAAGGAATGAAAGAAAAGAAGTGGGGGGGACTTTGGACAGATCCCAACAGGATATGGGGCCCTGGGAGACTCTCAGTCCCCTTCAGAGTTTACTGGGTCTCCAGCATTGCCTTTGAGGGTGCTGCTCCCATGCCCTCCCCTCCCCGTTTACTGCCACCACAGGGCCTGTCACCGTCACTTCCTGAGGGGTGACCCCAGAGGGTGTGTTTTGTTATCCCTCTCCCTCCCCGAACCGGACCCCTTGTGCACCCTCTGTCACTCACCTCTGTCTGAGGAGACAAGGCGGATCGTGGGGCGCGGGCGCTGCTGTGCTGGAGATGGGTGGCAGCCTCGACCCTCCTAGAAGGTTGCCGGGATGCTGACGTGCCCTGGAGAACGGGGGCTTGGTGGAGACCACAGACCCTTTGGCCCACACTGTGTCCCTGTGAAGCCTGCTCTTAAAAACTTCCAGGGACAGAGACTCCCCAGCCCCCCTTGTAAGACTATTCCAGAGCTGACCTGCCTTAGCTCTGGGGACACCCACACAGACTGTAGTGATGAGCAGCTCTGGAGAGAGAGGAGACCCCAGTGAGTGGGCAGCTGGGTAAAGAGACTGAAGTTGGGAGGAGAAACATTGACGTGTCCAAGGTCTCCCAGGCTGTCCGTGACCGAGCTAGAAATAGAGCCCAGTTCTAGAGCTGTTTTGGGTACGGAAGGTCTCTGCCACCCTGGTGTTTTAGGCGCTGGTGTAAATACTTAGGATAGACAGAATTTACACTAGTGCACTCTGATTGGCACTGGTGCACCATGTCCCTGTTTGAAGGCTTGCGGGGGGACAGGGACACTGACTTCTCCTGACCCAGGACACCCACCCCCAGCTGTGTGCAGGGACTGCAGCTGAGCTGCCTGCCGAAACAGCCTGTGCATCCATGGACAAACCACCTCTTCCTGCAGCCTAATACAGTGGGGTCTGGGGACCTTTCCAAGCTGCGGGTGACAGGGCTCTGGCATTACCGGGGTCTGTTCCTGGCTCTGTCCCTGACCTGCTTGGTGACCTGGGGGAAGTCACAGCACCTCTGTTTTCCTCCTACCCATTGTCTACTTGGATTGTGATCTCTTTGGGGCAAGGACTGCACTGATTGGTAGAGGTGTTAGTTAAAGCAATTTGGTGGAGGTGCGATTGTGATATGAGAAGATCTGGGTCTGAGTCCCCCATTGTGCGATGAAAGGAGAGAGGTGCATGTGTACCTGGAGCTTCCAGTCTGTCTCGTTTCTGCACTGAGTGGTGCATGTTGTCAGGAGGAAACGGGACTGTTTGCCATGGGAATGGTCAGCAGTGAGATGGGAACTGAGAGCAGTCTGTGTGCTTCACGATGGGTGGGTGAATGTACAACGTTAGCTGGAACTTCTGTGAGTAAGGATAAAAGAGTTGTAAAAAGGGGTGAAGGGCTGTTCAATTGACCAAGTGTGCGGCTGTTTCTGGGGAGCAGGCCCAGTATCTGAGAGTAGAACAGGTGTCGGTAGCTCGTGTACAGCGCAGCTCACCTAAAACCACATTCTGCCTTGGCAAAGGTAAGCTCTGTCCCCTTCTGTTTGCTTCTGAAAGTTGCCTTTCCAGGGCTTTGCTGCCTTTGTGAATTGCAGAATTAGGATTGCATTGGTGTGTACTTTCTCTGCATTTCCTGATTATTACAAGTTTGAGTTTTGCTGATCTCTCTTCTGGAGGGGCACCAGTCAGCTTCGGGCAACCTTAAATCCTGCTTTCATAAAGTTTTAATACGTGAATTTCCTAGCTTTTTGCACAGAGCAGTGTTGGCAGGAGGAGTTAGCAGTGCTATAGGCAGTTCTGGGTCTCACACAAGTTTGCAATCAGAGGCACAGGGAAGTGCAATGACTTACCCAATGTCACCCAGCAGGCCCGTGGCAGAGCCAGGAATAGTAAGGGTCCAGAGCTCTCTCCACCTAGGTGCTGCGTGATTCTGAAGTTTGGCTCCCCTCTCCTGTACTTTTTGTTACGGTGGAATGGGAATAATGGTCATGCTTTCAAGTGTCTCTCTCCTCCTCCTGACACCATTTGCAGCTCGGCCTCCCCTTCTTTCAAGTGTTTGCCGTGGGCAGTGGTAACAGAGCCAGCGAGAGAAATCTCTGACATGGTCTGTGCCCCAGCTGGGCCTTCTGCTCCTGGTCCAGCCGTGCCCTAGCTCTGCCCCTCCTCCAAACAAGCCCCTGCCCTATACACTCTGGCCTGCCCCTGCACCCCATACACGTGTAACATGTGCCTTGAAACTATTCCTAGTTTGGATTTGGGATGATTAAATTTGTTACCTTCAGCTCCCCCACACTCCAGTTTCCCCCACACTCCCCATCACACTCCCCCACCTTCAGCTCCCCCACACTCCAGTTTCAGTTGTTTGGTGGTGTCTCGATGGTTTTCCATGGATAGTTTGGGAGGGAGCAGGGCTGGACAGTTGAGTTTATAAAGTAGATGTTCAGTGTCAGCGCTTTGTTCCGTACATATGACCCATACGCTGATCTCTCAGTCACTGAGTCTTGACCAGTGATGAGCTTTCTGTAGACACCTCGCAGGACCATCCTCCAAGCGATGTGTTTGGTGTGATGGGTTTGTCAGGTCTCAGGTGAGAGCTGCTGGCAAAGACCAAGTGACCCTTTGCCAAGGGATCTCTGTGTCACTGTCTGACCCCCCTAGGCCAGGGAGAGGACGACTTTCTGCCAATGGCCTTCAGGACGGGTGCTGAGTTCACTGCAGTGCCCCATGTCCCCTCTCCGTTTGCCTTCTCGCTGTGCTGTCTGGGACGCTGCCCCGCTTCCTGTTCCCCAGGCCACCCCGTGTCTACTCCATGTGCCAGGCTGCTGGCAGCCCCCAGGGAGAGGCCATCCAGCCCCTCAAACTGGTGCCCAACTGCTGGGCCTCAGGCCTTCTGGGGTGCAGCTCTGAGAGTCCCATTGGCCCCCTGCCCCAGGGTGCTACGGGGGCACGTCCTTCTCGGGGCACCAGGTGAAACAGCAGAAGAGCCGACTGTCGGCAAACAAGGGTAAATAAAGGAATGAAAGAAAGAAACGGGGAAAGCCCTGTGGACAGCTCCCATCAGGATCTGGGCCCCTCTTACTTCCGAGAGCCCTGGGAGCGTCTCAGTCCCCTTCAGAGTTTAGTGGGTCCCCAGCGCAAGTTTTAACCTGCTCCCCCTTTGAGCTCCGGGATCCCCACCTGCCCTCAGTGAAGGCCAGAGCCCCGAATGCTGCCAGCCCTCTCCCTGGGGCTGGAGATGCTCCACAGACTGTTCCCTCCCCAGGGTGCCCCCCCCCCCAGAGTAGAGTAGGTCTCTCCTGTTAGCTCCTGCTCCAGTCCTGACAGGCCAGTCCAGACTAAAGCAGCAATTTAACCCCTTCTATGCCAGCGTGGGGTTTATATAGCCCTTCACAGGCGCCCAGGCCCAGGGAATGGCCCCCTATCAGCCCCAGGCCTGAGGTGGTGGGGAGACCCACTGGCAGCATTGCCCTTGAGGGTGCTGCTCCCACTCCCTCCCCTCCCCCTTCACTGCCTGTCACCGTCACTGCCTGAGGGGTGACCCCAGGAGGTGTGTTTTGTTATCCCTCTCCCTACCCCCTGGATCCGTTCTGCCCCCTCCGTCACTCACCTCTGTCTGAGGAGACAAGATGGGTCATGGGGTGCGGGTGATGCTGTGCTGCAGATCCATCATCACTGGAGGGGTGGCAGCCTGGACCCCCCCCCTGAAGGTTGCCGGGATGCTGACGTGCCCTGGAGGAGAACGGGGGTTTGGTGGAGACCACAGACCATTTGTCCCACACTGTGTCCCTGTGAAGCCTGCTCTGCATTGCTGCCAATTGCTGCTGGTGGCGTTGTGCCCGTTAGTCTCTGTAACGCTGTCCCCAGTGACTGGAGAGCACGAGCACCGGCCTCCGGCAGACTGGTGAGCAGCAGGGAACAAACCCCAAACTGGGTGTGAGGTCTGTATGGAGATTTCACCAACCAAGAATCCAGTGTAAACGCTTCAGGCTCTGTAACAGCATCAACGTGGAATCACAGACAGTCCCCTTGGGTGATCCCATATATCTCACCACGCAGGTGAGCTCACCTTTGTGACAGATGGTCCCTTACTCCAGGGGTTCTCAACCTTTTTCTTTCGCCCCCCAACATGCTATAAAAACTCCACGACCCACGTGGGCCTCAGTTCCAGGTTTTCTGCATATAAAAGCCAGGGCTGGCGTTAGGGGTAGCAAGCAGGGCAACTGCCTGCGGCCCCAGGCCACTGGGGCCCCCACAAAGCTACATTGCTCAGGCTTTGGCTTCAGCCCTGGTGGTGGGGCTCAGGGCCCTGGACTTCAGCCCCATGCGCTGGGCCTTCAGCTTTCTGCCCTGGGCCTCAGCGAGTCTAATGCCGGCCTTGCTTGGTAGCCCCCTGAAAGCTGCTCCCGGCCCCCCAGGGGGCCCCAGACCCCTGGTTGAGAACCACTGCCTTACCCCACGAGTCACAGCAATGTTCAGGGTACTGCCAGTTCCGAAGGACCAGTCACTTCCTTAGGTCAATTGAATCTTAGATCGTCCAACAAAGACAACACTTGTAGCCAGTCCTGTCATAACCTGTATTAAGATTTATTTAAAACCAGAGTTGTTTACAAAGTTAAGACAGGTTAAAGCAGATGCAGATGAGTTACAGTTTTAAATTTCAAAAGGTAACAGAAGCTTCTATAATAAGCAAGTTCTACATAGCCTGGGTTATTCCTAAAGAATAAGGAGCTGGGGATCTCTTGCTTATGCCTAGAAACTTTGCCCCCCAGAGTCCAAGCACCATACAGATAATCAGTTCCTTCTGTATGGGGGTTTTTACCCCCTTCCTGCCATGTGCTCTGAGCTGCAAACTCAGCCAGAGGGAAGTGAAGAGCACAACAACAGTCTTATGTCGTCTTTAACATCCCACAATAGTCTATCTGGTGTTGATGGACCTTTCCTGCCAGGCAGGGTGTAATGCATTCGGTTGTCAGTCAGCACTTCACCTAGGTAAAGTCTCTCTCCTGTCTGGTGATTTACAGAGGCTCACAATGCAGCTAGTCAGATATTAACCCTGGCAGCAAATCACACGCATTCAGTAAAGTCTAAACCCATTGTTATAATTCTAATACCTCTTTTAACAATACTAACACAGGTGAGTCAGACTGATTCCAGCGATGCATTTGTCCCTGTTCAGTTAAGACTTGGGAGCTTTTGCAAGAGCTAACACCTCATCTGCCAGTGTCACAGGCAGGCTGGGCAGGGATGGTGTCTCTAGCCTCTGTTTGCCAGAAGCTGGGAATGGGCAACGGGATGGATCACTTGATGGTTACCTGTTCTGGTCATTCCCTCTGGGGCACCTGGCATTGGCCGCTGAGCTAGATGGACCATTGCTCTGATGCAGTGGGCAGCTCTTATGTTCACAGTCTGTATGAGGAGTATCTACTCATTTGGACTCACTGGGGAGCCACAGAAAGGAACAAGATGTGCTGACGCAAGAAGGCCCAGTCTCAGAGCCCCCGGGGTCACACTTCCCAAAGGCTAAAACTAGGCCCAGCCCATGAAAGGGGGCACTCCCAGGAGAGACTGTATAAAGGCTGGAGCATCCAACAGCTTTGTAAACCTGAGAGAGCTGCCTTGGGGACAGTGACAGGGAGAATCCCCAGAGTGACTCCTTTGATTCTGCTCTTCACTGGCCTTTGGTTCTTAGAATTATAGAACTGGAAGGGACCTCGAGAGGTCGTCTAGTAAGAACCTTTTGTTTACTTGCAAACTGTGATCATGTCCCCTCTGTCTTCTTTTCTCCAGACTAAACAAACACAATTTTTTCAATCTTCCCTCATAGGCCATGTTCTCTAGACCTTTAATCATTTTTGTTGCTCTTCTCTGGACTTTCTCCAATTTGTCCACATCTTTCCTGAAATGTGGCCCCCAGAACTGGACACACTACTCCAGTTGAGGCCTAATCAGCGCGGAGTGGAGCGGAAGAATTACTCCTCGTCTCTTGCTTTTTTCGGAACAGTGTAACACTGTTGACGCATATTTAGCTTATGATGCACTGTGACCCCCAGATCCCTTTCCGCAGTTCTCCTTCCTAGGGAGTCATTTCCCATTTTGTATGTGTGCAACTGCTTGTTCCTTCCTAAGTGAATTACTTGGGATTTGTCCTTATTGAATTTCATCCTATTCAGACCATTTCTCCAGTTTGTCCAGATCATTTTGCATTTTAATCCTATCCTCCAAAGCACTTGCAACCCCTCCCAGCTTGGTATTGTCCACAAACATAAGTGTAACAGAGAGACTCTGCTGCTGGGAGGGTTTCACCCTGGTGGGATGGGGCTAGGCCTGTACTGGAATATGATCACTCTGTGCTTCACAGTGTAGCAGAACCTAGAATGCCCATTAGCAGGGGAAAATCCTGGGGGAATCGGCTTGTGGAATGGACAAAAACCCCACCTGAATTTTCTCACATTGCCCTTCTCGCCCTGGCAGGTTACAGAATAACATCCACTTTCGCTCCAGATCATCCCCTCCTCCCAGGGGGAAGGAAATGGCTGCACTGGAGCTGGCTCAGGTAAGGGATTATCAGGGAGCTGGTGGTGGGTTCTGCTTGGAGGGAGAGGAGCAGTAAATGCATAGGAGGGTGGGAATTGCTCGAGGTGGTGGGAGGCAGGAACTATCTAGGGTGGAGAAAGGGAGGGGACAGGATGTGACAAAGCTTCTGAGACTTGTGTAATGTAGGGTGTGATGGGTTGTCACCCCCGGGGTGCACTGTGGGGGGCTTCTGGGAACCACTGTGCCCTCTAACCGTGAAGCTGGGCTGGCCCTTCTCACAGTGGTTGGCCGGAGATTCAGCCAGCCTCTCCAGGGCCTGTTATCACCCAACGTGACAGCAGGTGGCGCCATGCACCCAGCTAAGCTACCTGAGTGCTTTACCTAAGGCACTCAAGGACAGAGAAGACAACAGCCAATTTCCCAGCAGTAAGTGATAGCAAAGCGATCAAAGCAGATTACTTAGGCTTAGTTTGAGTTTTTGGTTATTTGCTAACATACTAGATGGATAGAATTTGAACTAGCAATTTCTCACCCTTACTGATGATAGAAGCAGTCCACCAAGTTTCCATATACAAGCTTGAAATCCCTTTACCCTGGGACCAACACTTCCCCCAGTTCAGTCTTTGTTCCTCAGGTGCTTCCTCAGGTGGAGAAAGTGAATAAGGAAAAGTTATTTACTTGTTCACGTAATATAAGAACTAGGGGCCACCAAATGAAATTAATGGGCGACAGGTTTAAAACAAATAAAAGGAAGTTCTTCTTCACACAGCGCACAGTCAACTTGTGGAACTCCTTGCCTGTGGAGATTCTGAAGGCTAGGACTATAACAGCGTTTAAAAGAAAACTGGATACATTCATGGAGGTTAAGTCCATTAATGGCTATTAGCCAGGATGGGTAAGGAATGGTGTCCCTAGCCTCTGTTTGTCAGAGGGTGGCGATGGATGGCAGGAGAGAGATCACTTGATCATTGCCTGTTAGGTTCACTCCCTCTGGGGCACCTGGCATTGGTCACTGTCAGTAGACAGAATACTGGGTTGGATGGACCTTTGGTCTGACCCAGTATGGCCATTCTTATTCATAGATCCATAGATTCTAGGACTGGCAGGGGCCTCGAGAGGTCATCGAGTCCAGTCCCCTGCCCTCGTGGCAGGACCAAATACTGTCTAGACCATCCCTGATAGACATTTATGTAACCTGCTCTTAAATATCTCTAGAGATGGAGATTCCACAACCTCCCTTAGCAATTTATTCCAGTGTTTAATCACCCTGACAGTTAGGAACTTTTTCCTAATGTCCAACCTAAACCTCCCTTTGCTGCAGTTTAAGCCCATTGCTGCTGCTTCTATCCTTAGAGGCTAAGATGAACATGTTTTCTCCCTCCTCCTCATGACACCCTTTTAGCTACCTGAAAAATTCTATCATGTCCCCTCTCAGTCTTCTCTTTCCAAACTAAACAAACCCAATTCTTTCAGCCTTCATTCATAGGTCATGTTCTCTAGACCTTTAATCATTCTTGTTGCTCTTCTCTGGACCCTCTCCAATTTCTCCACATCTTTCTTGAAATGTGGTGCCCAGAACTGGACACAATACTCCAGTTGAGGCCTAACCAGCACAGAGTAGAGCGGAAGAATGACTTCTCGTGTCTTGCTCACAACACACCTGTTAATGCATCCCAGAATCATGTTTGCTTTTTTTGCAACAGCATCACACTGTTGACTCATACTTAGCTTGTGGTCCACTATAACCCCTAGATCCCTTTCTGCCGTACTCCTTCCTAGACAGTCTCTTCCCATTCTGTATGTGTGAAACTGATTGTTCCTTCCTAAGTGGAGCACTTTGTATTTGTCTTTATGAAACTTCATCCTGTTTACCTCAGACCATTTCTCCAATTTGTCCAGATCATTTTGAATTATGACCCTGTCCTGCAAACCAGTTGCAATCCCTCCCAGTTTGGTATCATCTGCAGACTTAATAAGTGTACTTTCTATGCCAATATCTAAATGGTTGATGAAGATATTGAACAGAGCCGGTCCCAAAACAGACCCCTGCGGAACCCCACTTGTTCTACCTTTCCAGCAGGATTGGGAACCATTAATAACGACTCTCTGAGTACGGTTATCCAGCCAGTTCTGCACCCACCTTATAGTAGCCCCATCTAAGTTGTATTTGCCTAGTTTATTGATAAGAATATCATGCGAGACTGTATCAAATGCTTTACTAAAGTCTAGGTATACCACATCCACCACTTCTCCCTTATCCACAAGGCTTGTTATCCTATCAAAGAAAGCTCTCAGATTGGTTTGACATGTTTTGTTCTTCAGATACAGAGTCCATATCCATAACTTCAGATAACAAACATGATCCATGCACACAAATAGGATAATCATATTCGGCCAATGACAACTTTTCCAATGACACTGCACATGACGCATCTTGCACAAAATGCCTAATAATTATGGCCTAATCATTTTATACTCCTACCACTATGCTGAATGTGGGGTGTAGTGTCAGATAGGGCCTAATTTCAAGGCACAGGAGTTGGGAATGGAACTTCCCCTCTTTGTGGAACAGGAAATAACCCCCCAGCCAGGGCTGGGAAAACTTCCCAGACTCCCAGTGCTGGAGCCGGAATCTACTGACACTTCATTAGTTACCACCACCCCCAATCTTTGTGGCAACTGCAAACTTATCACTGATGATTTTATGTTCTCTTCCAGGTCATTAATAAGTATGTTAAATAGCAAAGAGCCAAGAACCAGTCCTTGTGGGAAGCCCCTAGAAAGAAATCCACTCGACCATAGTTCCCCATTTACAATCCCAGTTTTTAATCTATTTAATATATGCCCTGTGTATTTTGTATCTTTCTAGTTTTCTAGTCAAAATATTGTGCTGGACCAAGTCATATGCCTTACAGAAGTCTAGGTATATTACATCAATACTATTAGTTGCAACCAAACTTTTGATCTCATCCAGTAAGGATATCCAGTTAGTTTGACAATCTATTGTGTCTAAATCTTTTTAATGGATACTAATTATATTACCCTCCTTTAATTCGTTATTAATGAACTCCAGTATCGGCTGCTCCATTCTCTTGCCCAGTATCGATTTTAGACTAACACTCTTGTAATTAGCTGGGTCATCTCTTTTACACTTTTTAAATATTGGCACAGCATTAGCTTTATTCCAGTCTTATGGAATTTCCTCAGTGTTCCAAGTCCTAATGAAAATCAACACTAACAGTCCCCCACGCTTCTCCACCAGGTCTCTCAAAACTCTTGTTATCTGGACCTGCTGATTTAAACACTTCTAACTGTAATACCTGCTGTTTAACATACTCATGAGTTGTTGTTGGAATGGAAAGTGTCGTCGTCAACATCTTATGATATGAGTTACATCATTTGTTTTTCTCCAAATCCAGGAGAGAAATATTTATTGAACACTTTTACCTCTTCTGCATTATTTTTGATAATTCTGCCATTTCTATCTAGTAATTTACCACTACCGTTGTTAGGATTAATTTTGTACTTAATATACTTTTAAAAACTTCCTTCTTATTTTTCATTGATTGATCATTGATTTCTGATAGCTTCCCTTACCAATTTTCTACAATTCTGACCTCCTAACTTATAGTCTTTACTATTGACTTCCCCTTTCTTCCATATATTTTATTTGGAGAGTGTTGGGATTCCTACCAGGGAGCCACCAGCAGGGTCCAGAGACAGCCCCATCTCCTGTATCAAGCTCTGGCTAGTGGGTATGTGATAAATGTGACGACCCTGCCTCCGTCTGTCAGGTGGGAGACACAAAGATTCTCTCTTTCTACCCTCTGATGCCTCCTGGCTGTTCTAGGCAAGGTGGGGTGGGACTCTGTTAACATGTGCCTCCATTTACCTGGTGCTGCTGTTCTGTGAATAGTGGGGCAGTAGGTACTGAGTGTTGGATTCTTGCTCTTTCAGGGGCCGGTGACCTTCGAGGAGGTGGCTGTGTATTTCACCAGGGGAGAGGGGGCTCTGCTGGACCCCACTCAGAGAGCCCTCTACAGGCATGTCTTGCAGGAGAACTATGAGACCGTGACCTCGCTGGGTAAGGAGTCCTGTCCCCTGGGTTATTAGAAGCTGTGGGGTCTCTAAAGAACCTGAGTAGTAGTAATTTTATACCTTTATTTGTCATACAAGTTTCCTTACCCCCACTGTTTTTGCCTCATCTCCCACCTACTAGTATAATTTTTGGACATGTGCTTTTTTTGGTGCTGTCAGTGATTGTAAAACTGCATTGAATGTATCCTTATTGGCTACATTAATAACTACATTAATCACTGTAGCTTTCATGCCTTTTCCTCATTGTAAGAGGAAAATATACGGCCTGTAGAATTCTAAATTGAGTAAATAGGTGTGAGTGTCATGCATGGCTTGTGTGACAGTGAGATGATAGCTCAGTGGTTTGAGCATTGGCCTGCTAAACCCAGGGTTGTGAGTTCAATCCTTGAGGGGGCCACTTAGGGATCTTGGGCAAAAATTGGTCCTGCTAGTGAAGGCAGGGGGCTGGACTCGATGACCTTTCAAGGTCCCTTCCAGTTCTAGGAGATTGGTATATCTCCAATTATTATTATAGATGAGCTCCTCTTTTGTTAGGAGAGCGTATAATGTTGCTATTCAGGACCCCACGGGTGAAGGGAGAACAGAGCTGTGGGAGGGGAGGAGAAGGGGGGAGTAGCTAATTCTGGGGTGCCAGGACATGGGGCGGGTGGGTGCAGGGTTAGAGCTAAGAAGCAGCAGGGAGAGATGAGGTTGTGAGAGATGAGGAGGGAACACAAGAATCTCCCAAGGCACCAGGAGGTGGTGCCGGCTGAGAGTAATGGGAAGAAGGGGAGGGGAGTGTGGAGGAAGGGCACCCGGGAAGTGGGCTGGGTGGGTCAGTGGGAGGGAGGAGAGGTTTGGGGATCCAGAGCTGTGGGGGATCCCAGACCTTTAACCCCAAATCCCTACCCAAGCCTTGTTGGTTTAGAGCCTCCACTCCAGTTTTATTTCTGTTCAGTTTCACTTCTTTATACATTTCCCCCCCCTCAAATATTATTATTTTAACTCTTGACCTCCCTCTCTCACTCACTAGCCCCCTCCCCATATAACCTCCCCATCTCTGTGCACAGCGACCCCGGCCACCGACCCTGAGTCCTTGCTGCATCCTCCCTCCCAGAGCAGGGCCCCTTCCCAGGCACACATGGGCACTGTGTTGATGATGTCACAGGGTGGTGGTGTAGCCTGTGCAGTTTTTACACCGATAAGATGACGTATTGGGGGTACAGGTCGCCCTTGTACATGGCTACTCACAGTTAATGGAGGAGATGAAATTGGGTGAAACACACAGAAACTTGATTTATAGTTGAAATCATAGGCAAGGATCAATACACGTAACGATTAGAGTAAGAGAAGTATAGTAAAGAGGGTCTTGCACAGTGCGGACTTACAAGCTATGGACACCATTGGAAACAAAGATCGAGGCGCAAGGGAGCCCATCAGAAGGGAGGCCCTGCTTCAGTTTACACTGTCTCGGGGACCTGACAAAATGGAAAAACTGGTAACTAGGAGAGGTGTTTTCTCTGGTTTCTTATTGTAAGAGGATGGCGATTATACCATATCTGCTCCTTTACTCTGATTACGGGTAATGTCAATAGCTGCCCCAAACCATACCTGGCCTTTGGGAAGTCCATAATTAAGCATCAAGCCTCAATACTCATGATTTACATCACTTATTTATTAATAATTCTAATATATGAATGCTTCCAACTGCTGAGATACTGCATAGCAAACTAATTGCTAGAGCCCGCCCCAGACTTCCTTCTTTCAGAATCCTGTGGCGTATTCCACCCACTTGTGGTTCCTCATTAGTCTCTCAAAATGAGGATGCGAAATATCTGACCTGGGATTGTCTCCTTAGGCCTATTCAGGTAAATCCCACACCTCCCACAAAGGCTCCACCTAATACAACACCACTGGCCATCACATACAGCCCCTCTCCAGTGCATTATCAACGATCTACAAGCTATCCTGGAAAACGATCCCTCACTCTCACAGAGCTTGGGAGGCAGGCCAGTCCTCGCTTACAGACAACCCCTGAACCTGAAGCAAATACTCACCAGCAACTACACACCACACCACAGAAACACCAACCCAGGAACCAATCCCTGTAGCAAACCTCGTTGCCTACTCTGTCCCCAGATCTACTCTAGCGACACCTTCAGAGGACCCAACCACATCAGCCACACCATCAAGGGCTCATTCACCTGCACGTCTACTAATGTGATATATGCCATCATGTGCCAACAGTGCCCCTCTGCCATGTACATTGGCCAAACCGGACAGTCTCTAGGTAAAAGAATAAATGGACACAAATTGGACATCAGGAATGGTAACATACAAAAGCCAGTAGGTGAACACTTCAATCTCCCTGGTCATTCTCTAACAGATTTCAAAGTCACTATTCTTGAACAAAAAAACTTCAGAAACAGCCTTCGAAGAGAAACAGCAGAACTAAAATTCATTTTCAAATTTAACACCATTAATCTGGGTTTGAATAGGGACTGGGAGTGGCTGGCTCATTACAGATGCAGCTTCGCCTCTCTTGGAATTGACACCTCCTCATCTATTATTGGGAGTGGGCTACATCCACCCTGATCGAATTGGCCCTGTCAACACTGGTTCTCCACTTGTGAGGTAACTCCCTTCTCTTCATGTGTCAGTATATAATGCCTTCATCTGTAACTTTCACTCCATTGTAGCCCTGAGGATTAATCTGTTGGTCTGTATAAAATGGTGGAAAATGGGGATTTTTGCCCACAAATCTAACAAGTACACCACAAATGCATACATATCTGTCACTCATTCGCACACATATGTTAGCCTATGAGGCATGTGTACCCTAACATTTCCGTGGGGGAAAGACGAAATTTGGGCATAGGAGGGAGGATTTCCAAATAAATGCTCTATAAAAAGGTGTGACAATTCACCATTAGGTAGGCGATACACCCATCTTTCTGTCTCCTATCGTCTCACCCTAGCTATCCCCTACGAAGGCTGTTAACTACTGACAGGTCATGGTATTATTTCTTTTCAAAGCTGTATATAAAGGAATCTAATTTTGGGAAGGTAAGGATCAGGAGTATTCTGTTATTACACCTAATCCTAAATGTCCTATAGCTGCAACTAAATTGGTACAACCCAATATACCAGATCTAAAAGATATGCAAAAATTGGATAAGAACATAATGAGAGTAATCCTAGAGCTTTCCAAAATAGGCAAAGAGGGATCACTGACAATAGACCCTTTGTACAAACGACATGAACAGCAGTTACAAGTCGTAGATGGAGTTCTCATGTATACAGGAGGTCCTTTCCCTGTGTGGGTAGTTCCGGCTCACCAACGGAGGGAAATTATGTACATGGTCCATGACACTCCTACAGGAGGACATCAGGGGGTGGACAAAACTGTCCAACGTCTGGCATCTGTAGGGTGGTGGCCACTTCTTAGGATGGATGTGCAACAATATTGTGAAAATTGTCTGGCATGTGCCCAAGCTAATCCTACTCCATCCAAAAGAAATGCGCCACTAAGATCCCAGGTGTATGAAGGTCCTTGGATGGCTTTGCAGATTGACTTTGTAGGTCCTTTACCAAGGACTCAAAGAGGTAACCAATATCTATTGGTGATTATCAATCCTTTCTCAAAGTGAATAGAGGCATTTCCTCTTAAAGCCAATACTGCAAGAGCCACTGCCAGGGTCTTAGTAGAACAAGTCTTCTCTCGCTGGGGGATCCCTGCAAAGGTAGAATCAGACCAGGGATCACATTTCACAGGACAGTTCTTTAGGGATTGTCTTAAATTGGTGGGAGTCCCGCAGAGACTACACATCCCATACAGACCACAGTCATCTGGGATGGTGGAACGAACCAATCGGACTATAAAAGTGATGTTGAGGAAACTGGTTGATGCCAGTGGACGTAACTGGGACACCCTCATGCCTTTAATTTTAATGGCATTGAGGGCGACACCGGCTGCATCTACTGATAAAACACCTTTTGAAGTGATGACAGGCTGAACAATGAAATTACCAGAACATTTAATTTGGCAAGCTAGTGGCACTCAATTAGAGGGAATAAAAATGAATACCTACCTGCAAAATCTGCAAAAACATTTAAATCACATTCACTTGCAGGTAGCTGCCAAATTGGGAAAATCCAGACGTAAGGCAAAGGCTTACTTTAACAAAAACCAGAGAGAGAATACTTGGGAGGTAGGAGATCAAGTGATGTTATTGTCATATAAGTCACCAGAACATGGGTTGTGTAATCGATGGATTGGACCTTTCCAAATCATTGATAAACTCAGTTCAGCAGTATATAAGATCAGAATAACAGGAGGAAAGCATAATAAAGACAAAATTTATCATGCTAACCAGTTAAAGCTGTATCGATCGTCCAGGTTGCAGGAGCAACTTCCTCCTCAGGACTTGAGTAAACAGACGAAATTGCAACAACTGGAGCCCAGCAATTTGCAACCGTGAAATTGACATTTCTGACTTATTACACCCTTATTGTTGCTCTAAGGGTAGGACTAAGCCAAAATCTTAAGTCTAAAACTAAACTATTGCAACCCCAGGAAACCAGATGACCAGATCGTACTCAGTTGTCTGAGCCCAAGCAACAAAACATACCAACAAAGAAGGAACGAACTATTATACTTAATCCAGAACTAATCAACAATCCGATTCAACAGGCTAAGGAAATTCGGGGGGAGGATGTTACTTTTAAATATCAATTGGTAAAAGTAACTGCACTACCCTCTAGTGGTTGAAAAAAAATGTGGCCCTTAAATAAAAATTCTAAGGGGGGAGGATGTAAAACATTTACAAATTCAACTTCCCTAAAACATGGTATAGCTTATGGAACTTGGAAAAACAAAGCTAGCTGTAATAATTTAATAACGGGGAAGTTTAACCTTGTATAAGCTTGAATATGAGGACCAAGGGCGATATGAGGTACTCATTATAGCTACCTTTCAAACCAAAACAGGAAACAAAAAATATGTCCAGAATATGACATTTGAACTTAAGGTTCAGGACCCAGTTATTAACTATGATTATAATCAGTCAAAAACAAATGATGTAAATTGTCCAGTGTTAAACCCAGGACCTGCTAGTGGTCTTACCACAACACCCATAATGGGGAAAATAATTAATCAAGTTCAATTTATGCATATTCCTGTAGTGCTAAATTTGTCCAATTGGTACTTGGGAGAATTTAGCTATTGTCAGCATACTAAAGAAGCTTCCTTTTTCTCAGGCTACAATCCTATCCACAAGTTGCACTATCAGCAACAAGTGCAAGATATTGTTCTGTTGAAGGATAATAAAGTCCCTAAGTCACAAACTCTTAGGAAAAAACGTAGTTTAAATCTCCTTGGAGGTTTAGGATCCCTAACAGAACTATTTGGTGCAGAAATGTCAATTTGGAACCAAGCGGATATTAAAAAAATCCGCAAGCATATAGATTATGTGTTAAAAGAGGAAGATAACCAAGTAGTCAATCCAATGTTACAGGGAATAAAGGGATTGGCACAGAAAGAACAATTTACTGTCTATAATATGCATGATATAACCCAATTGTTTAATGAAACTCAACAGAAAATTAACCAGTTAATTGCTTTAAACAATAATCAAAAAAAATCAGCATTTGGGGGAAAAAATTATATGCTCTGCATATAAAAAATATGTTGTAAGCACAATTACTGATGTATTACAATCTTTAAAGATGGGATACCAGCAGAGATATACAAAGCAGCAGGTCCAGCAGCACTAGCAGCATTCCACAGAGTGATCATCAGTATCTGGGAGGATGAAAACATACCACAGGACCTCCGCGATGCTACTATTGTCTCTCTTTTTTGAAGAAGAAAGGCAGCAAAGCAGAATGTGGAAATTATAGAGGCATATCCCTCCTCTCTGTTGGTGGGAAAATCATCGCCCGCATCATCTTGAACCGCCTAATAGCCAGTATTTCCGAGGCAAATCTACCTGAAAGTCAATGTGGTTTCCGACCTGGCCGGAGCACAGTCGACATGGTGTTTGCTGTCAGACAAATACAAGAGAAGTGCATTGAACAGAATATGCACCTGTATGCTGTCTTCATAGATTTGACAAAGGCGTTTGATACCATCAACAGGGAAGCCCTTTGGACCATTCTAACACGACTTGGCTGCCCAAGAAATTTTGTCCAGATTATACGCCTTTTTCATGACAGCATGACAGGCGAAGTATTGTCTGCTGGAGCCACATCAGCCCCCTTCAGCATCACCAATGATGTGAAACAAGGATGTGTTCTCGCTCCTGTCCTATTTAACCTGTTCTTTGCATGCGTCCTTAACCATGCAATGAAAGATCTGGACCGAGGTATATACCTGAAATACCGGCACGATGGTTCACATTTTGACCTCCGTCGCCTGAATGCAAAGACTAAGACAATGCAGAAACTCCTTCTTGAGGCACTCTTTGCCGACGACTGTGCCCTCATGGCTCACACTGAAAATGATCTTCAGCACATTGTCAACAAGTTTGCTGAGGCCTCGCAACTCTTCGGACTAACTATCAGCCTCGGAAAGACAGAAGTTCTTCATCAACCTGCACCTGGATCAAATGCTTCTGTCCCGAGTATCTCCATTGACGGCACTCAGCTGAAAGTAGTGGAGAACTTTAAATACCTGGGTAGTGTCATATCTAGTGATGGATCACTGGATAATGAGATCAAAGCACGAATATCCAAAGCAAGCCAGGCACTTGGCTGTCTGCGTGTCAAAGTTTTAAACCACCACAGCATCCAGATGTCAACAAAACTGCTTGTGTACAGAGCTGTTGTTCTCTCATCTCTTTTGTACGGGTGTGAAACATGGACACTATATAGGCGTCACATCAAGCAGCTCGAAGCATTCCACATGCGCTGCCTCCGCAACATCATGAAGATCCGCTGGCAAGACAAAGTGCCCAATCTCGAGGTCCTCAAGAGAGCCCAGATGACAAGCATCAAAATGATGATCATGAAGTCACAGCTACGTTGGACCGGTCATGTCAGCCGCATGGATGCCAACAGCATTTATAGCTAATGTAGTTCCTATATTCAAGAAGGGGGGAAAAAAGTGACCCGGGTAACTACAGGCCTGTTAGTTTAACATCTGTAGTATGCAAAGTCATGGAAAAAATTATAAAGGAGAGAGTGGTTACGGACCTTGAGGCCGATGGCAACTGGGACAAATTACAGCATGGGCTTACGAAGGGTAGATCGTGTCAAACCAACCTGATCTCCTTCTTTGAGAAAGTAACGGATTTTTTAGACAAGGGAAATGCGGTGGATCTAATATATCTCGACTTCAGTAAGGCGTTTGATACGGTGCCGCATGAGGAATTACTGGTTAAATTGGAAAAGATGGGGATCGAAATGAAAATCCAGAGGTGGATAAGGAGCTGGTTAAAGGGGAGACTGCAGAGGGTCGTATTGAAGGGTGATCTGTCGGGTTGGAGGGAGGTTACCAGTGGAGTTCCTCAAGGTTCGGTTTTGGGTCCGATTTTATTTAATCTATTTATCGCCAACCTCGGAACCAATAGTAGGAGTGGGCTGATAAAGTTTGCGGAAGACACCAAGTTGGGAGGTATTGCCAACTCGGAAAAGGATCGGGATATCCTCCAGGGAGATTTGGATGACCTTGTAAACTGGAGTATTAGTAACAGGATGAAATTCAATAATGAGAAGTGTAAAGTTATGCATTTAGGGATGAGTAACAAGAATTTTAGTTATAATCTGGGGACGCACCAGTTGGAAGCAACGGAGGAGGAGAAGGACCTAGGAGTCCTGGTTGATAGTAGGATGACTATGAGTAGGCAATGTGATGTGGCCGTTAAAAAAGCTAATGCGGTCTTGGGATGCATTAGGCGAGGTATTACTAGTAGAGATAAGGAGGTGATAGTCCCGCTATATAAGGCGTTGCTGAGACCTCATCTGGAGTATTGTGTGCAGTTTTGGTCTCCCATGTTTAAGAAGGATGAATTCAAGCTGGAACGGGTACAAAGAAGGGCCACTAGAATGATCCGAGGAATGGAAGGCCTGTCGTATGAAAGGAGACTTGAGGAGCTCGGTTTGTTTTCCTTAACCAAAAGAAGGACAAGAGGAGATATGATTGCACTCTTCAAATATATCAGAGGGATAAATACCAAGGAAGGAGAGGAATTATTTCAGCTCAGTGCTAATGTGAACACGAGGACAAACGGATTTAAATTGTCAGTTAGGAAATTTAGGCTTGAAATTAGACGAAGGTTTCTAACCATCAGAGGAGTGCGATTCTGGAACAGCCTACCGAGGGAAACAGTGGGGGCGAAGGACCTCCATGATTTTAAGATTAAGCTGGATAAGTTTATGGAGGGGATGGTATGATAGGATAACGGGGTTAGTCATTAGGTCAAACGTGCCACACTGGTAATTAGTATAAAGGGTCAATGTTGGGATATTGTTAGCCTTTTTCAGAGGGTCTGGCAGTAGAGTCTTGCCCGCATGCTCGGGGTTCAGCTGATCGCCATATTTGGGGTCGGGAAGGAATTTTCCTCCAGGGTAGATTGGCAGTGGCCCTGGAGGTTTTTCGCCTTCCTCTGAAGCATGGGGCAGGGCTCGCTTGCTGGTAGATTATCTGCTACTTGAAGTCTCTAAATCACGATTTGGAGCATTCAACAGCAGAGTTAAGGGAGAGAATTAGTTCAGGAGGGGGTGGATCGGCTTATGTGGCCTGCAGCTTGCAGGAGGTCAGACTAGATGATCATAATGGTCCCTTCTGATCTTAAATTCTATGATTCTATGAACAGAATCCCCCGCCAGCTTCTGTATGGTGAGCTCTCCCAGGGCATCCGGCATATAGGTCGTCCACGGAAACGTTACAAGGACACCATCAAAGCCAATCTGCAGTATAGCAGTATCAAACCCAGGGACCTTGAGGACGCCGCCAGCGACAGAACACAGTGGCGTGCAACAGTTAGAAATACCTGCATCGCCTTCGAGGAAGACCGCTGCCGGCGTCTACAAGAGGCACGCGAACGACGTCACAGAGCATCAGCAGCGCACAATCCACTGACCGCGAACTTCCCATGCACCATCTGCAGCAAAATGTGCACCTCTAGAATTGGCTTGTACAGTCATCAGAGGGCACATCATGAGACCAACAATAGATGATCTGCACAGTTTTGTCATCATTGGATCGATGGACTACCAAGACAATCTTTAAAATTGGAAAAAGTTCCTGACTTAATTCAAAATGAGCAACTGTTAAGTTGGTATTGTCCTAAATGTTTTCAAAAGCTGGAAAAGGAAAGATCCACTTGTTTGGATGCATGTCAGCATTTGTCAGTGGGTGCTGTGAGAGAGATAGGATCTGTGACACCTCACCCCAACCGAGACAGTTGTTCTCTTACAAAAGATTGTATAATGGCACAATCTTTGTATGTTTCATTGACGGTCTCGTTACCAGTGTTTGACCCAGACAAGGATGTATACAGGCAATTGGCTGCTATCCATTCTATAGGTCACCTCGAAGATCTACAGGGAACGCGTTAATGCACCTCCCCTGGTAGTCTATCACACTCCAACTCAGACTTGGAAGGTACCACAGATGGCCTGTTGTTCTAAAAAAGGACCTCAGTATATCTGTAGATGTAATGTGTTTGAATCAGACACTGTTTTGTGTGGACTACAGGGAGAGAAAGCACAAAATTCATCATCGTCATCCCTGGTGAGGCTGACCACATGGAAGACTCCGATGGAGAGGGTGACCTATGCTGGAAGGAACCAATTTTGCGTGGTTACCAACCAAAAGAGGTACCAGTATGGTCCCTTGAAGTGTCCTGTCACAAAGACAAATTTCTGTTTTACCCCAAAACAACCCACTGTAATAGGAAATCAAGCTATTTCCCCTATCCCTACTTTTGAGAACATTACCATTATTCAGTCTAACCCCGATTACCAGAATTTAACTATTCAAAGCACACCCACTTTTTTGGCCTATATTCCACCACTAGGGTTACAGTTAAAATCATTAATAACTCGTAAGAAGACTCACCTCATTCAAATTACTAATAATATGGACAAAGCCCAGCAAGCTATTACCCAATTAATAAATGAAGGTAATGAACCTGCAACAACTTCCAGAGAAAATTTCGGATTTAAAAAATGGGTGATTATCCAAGAAATTGGGATTGGAATTAATTTCCTTATTTTAGGTTATATGCTGTATAAACGCAACAAACCCAAGCCAAAAACTAGGCAGAGACCTAGACAAACACCTAAACAAATGCACAAATGAGCACCACCTGGGAATAAACATAATTATATATACATGGTGCCCATTCCAAATACATACGAAAATTTGCCCAAGCAAGAAACTAAAAAGGGCCCCACAGATATTGAATCCTAGGTGACGGGGTTTCTTGATGCAAACCACCCTGTCAAAGGGGGGCGTGTAGCCCTGAGGATTAATCTGTTGGTCTGTATAAAATGTTTTTTTGATAAATTTAAGTGTGTAGGCTTTATAGATTTTGCAATAGCTGAAATGCAAGACAGACATTCAGGTCAGACACCCAGGTCAAACATCCTGTGTGACGCTAAAGGCAACCTTTGAGAACCCTTACTCAGAAAAGTAATAATAGGACAAATTACCTATGCAAACATCTGGAGACCTTTACCTAAGTCAATAGCAGTAAAGGGTGGAAAATGGGGATTTTTGCCCACAAATCTAACAAGTACACCATAAATGCGTACATATCTGTCACTCATACGCACACATATGTTAGCCTATGAGGCATGTGTACCCTAACATTTCCGTGGGGGAAAGACGAAATTTGGGCATAGGAGGGAGGATTTCCAAATAAATGCTCTATAAAAAGGTGTGACAATTCACCATTAGGTAGGCGATACACCCATCTTTCTGTTTCCTATCGTCTCACCCTAGCTATCCCCTACGAAGGCTGTTAACTACTGACAGGTCGTGGTATTATTTCTTTTCAAAGCTGTAAGTATAAAGGAATCTAATTTCTGCTTTACCTTTAAAAAGCATTTAGTTTATAGAGGGTTAAACTCATAACCATTTTTATCAATTCCTTTATCAAAAGTGCTACTGCACAGAGTGAATTAAGAACTGTGTATTATCATAAATATATCTCTTAAAAAACTGTGATATTTTGTAACTTTGTAATCTCAAACTGCTTTTAACATTTTTACATTTACTTATTGTTTCATTGATTTTAATAAAAGGTCTTAATGACTATTTCTGTCTCAGTGTAAGTTCCTGTCATATACCCCGAAGCTCTTTGTATAAACTCTGTGAAGCCTGATTCAAGACGAACTTTATCTTCTGATCACACATATTGGCGAGCCATACCCATATTATTAATATCTATTAATTATTAATAATATTACTAATTAATTAGAAAATTAATCATCAAATAAAATTAAATTAAGTTAATAAATTCCACCGACCCTACTAATCCACCCCAAATCAGGCTACACCATGCACCTGAAGAAGTGAGGTTTTTTTACCCACGAAAGCTTATACCCAAATAAATCTGTTAGTCTTTAAGGTGCCACCAGACTCCTTGTTGTTTTTGTGGATACAGACTAACACGGCTACCCCCTGATACTTGACGATTCTAACATATCGTAACATAATTCTCTAACCAATTATATCCCACTACGTAATTTACTCACACCTAGCAACATGAATTTTACAGCAGATAGAAACAATTAGAGAACCAGACTGATTAACAAGGTAAAAGTGGTGACCATAAAGATAAGACAATAAAGAAAGGACGGTTTCACAACCACAACCATTGATAAGGGATTTATTGCCAGAGAGGATGATTTATAATAATAATACTAACTCTTCTGCCACTTTGAGCCAAGGAAGATGACCGTGGTATTCTACTGCTTAAAAATGAGCAGGGATTACAACCATGGAATATTCTTTGTGACAAGTATCCCACAAATTCCACTGACCTCCCTTGTTTTCTTTGCCTGCAGTAGGGTTTCCAATTTCCAAACCTGATGTGATCTCGCAGCTGGAACGAGGGGAAGAGCCGTGGGTCCCGGACCTCCAGGGCTCTGAGAAAGAAGTGCTCCCGAGAGCTGCCTGCACAGGTGAGGACTTGGTTAAACCAACTCAAAAACTGTGTGGAAATGCAGGAAACATTTGTGATGCCCTAGAAAGACCCTGTGAGCTCTCCAAGTTCTGGATTGTTCCTTGCAGATGTGGAATCATTATGGCAGATGTCATTCATGGCTTCCCTTGCAGCAGGTTCCTCCCCGGTCTCGCTTTCCCTTGAGTGTTCTGGTGAGATGCAGACCAAAACTGATCCCTTTCTCTCTCCTCTGGGGAAGGGTTTGGGGAAAATCAGCTCCTGATAGGTTTGATCTCTCCCACACATATTTTGGATTGTTCATCCCTTTTTCCATTCCTCTCTCTGAGATTTCCTTTCTTTCCGGCACAGGGAGTGACCTATGTCTGGATTCTCTCTGTCTCCCATCAGGTGATGGGATGGTGAGTGAGAATGAGGAGGAGAAACCCCAGCAGGAAGATGCTGAGCAAGGAGAACCACATGGAACGTTATCAGGAAGATCCAAAGGGAATGTTTCCAGGAGTTGTGCACTCCCAGAAAACACAAAAGCCTGTGAGACTCAGCAGAGGCCAGAGGAAAACTTCAGTAGCCACTCAGACCTTATAACCCGTGACAGAATCCACTTGGAAGGGAGACGCTACACATGCCATGAGTGTGGGAAAAGCTTCAATTGGAGCTCAGACCTTCTTGTACATTGTAGAATCCACACAGGAGAGACGCCCTACACATGCTCTGAATGCGGGAAAAGCTTTAAGCACAGCTCTACCCTGAGCAGACATCGGAGAATCCACATGGGTGAGAAACCTTATGGATGCTCTCAGTGCGGGAAAAGCTTCAGTCGGCGTTCAAACTTTATCACACATTGTAGAACCCACACAGGAGAGACGCCCTACACATGTGCTGAGTGCGGGAAAAGCTTTAAGCACAGCTCTACCCTGAGCGCACACAGCAGAATCCACACGGGTGAGAAACCTTATGAATGCTCTGAGTGTGGGAAAAGCTTTAATCACACCTCTGCCCTGAGCGCACATAGGAGAATCCACACGGGTGAGAAACCTTATGGATGCTCTGAGTGCGGGAAAAGCTTCAATCGGAGCTCAACCCTTATCACACATTGTAGAATCCACACAGGAGAAAGGCCCTACACATGCTCTGAGTGCGGGAAAAGCTTTAAGCACAGCTCTGCCCTGAGCAGACATAGGAGAATCCACACGGGTGAGAAACCTTATGGATGCTCTGAGTGCGGGAAAAGCTTCAAAAATTGCTCAGACCTTATTAGACATCGCAAAATCCACATTGGAGAACTGTTACAAATGCCTTGATCAGGGCTGGGAAAAGATTAAAAAAAAAATCACATTTGCTAATTCTCACATAGTGATCTGTGCACCATTTTCACCGTGGTCTCTCAGCTCCACCAGATGAATTGCCTGCTTCTGCCTTTTGCAGCTCACCCGTCTTTGGGGTCAGTCCTGTGATCTTTTCTATCAGCTCCTTTCCTTTTGAGTCACAGGAGTGTGTGTCCCTCCAGCCAGGAATGTTCATCAGCTCCAGGTGGGGGGAGAGAGGTTTGATCCCAACAAGCTACACTGAGGCAAAAACTACCTGTGCCTGACATCCACTAGGGCTGCACATGGTGTTGGCTGCTCAAGTTAGTGATCTTGGTGTAAAAAGACAATTATAGTTGTAGAGCAGATGCAGCCCAGGTGCAGGGGTTGCCATTAGCTTCCCCCGTGACCTGACCTAAGCAAACCCTGAGCATCACGGTTATACTGTTCCCCCATTTCAAAGCAATTCTTAGTCATGAAGTTCCCCCTTTGGAAACCAATTGTTTCATTCCCAGTTGCTCTGCTGTTGCTTCAGGGTGTGCTGCAGAGCAGATATTTTTGCTACCGTTTTCCTCACTTCAAATATATTGAACTATAACAAAAATAAGGAACAGGGCAGGGATAGGGGAAAATGTCATCTCACCCTCTGTAAGGGCTGGGAAAAGGATTCTCTAATAAATGACTTGGAACTAAGCAAAATACCCATGTATTGCACGACCAATGCAGTTGTGGCCCAGGCCCTGCAGGAAGTGGCTCCTGAAGAGATCTCCTTCCTAATTAGGTGCATGTTGCCTATTACTTGGGAAATGCAATCCCTATCTAGGTAAGGATGGGAAAATGGAAGTGACATTCCTCTTCAGCTCACCCCAGGGAGATGCTGCAAATGTGTAGAAAATGAAATCCCTGTTGAATGTGATATAGCTGCAGAAAGATACCTATTTTTAATAGAGACCCGACATTTGGTGTCTTACAGGGATTCTAAGCCGCACCTGAATTTAGTCCCTAATTTAAATCTGTGCCACCAGATTAAAGAAATAAAAGGGCATAGTTGGGGGAGTTGTACCTCACTGTCGCTACTGATCTGTTGTGCGGTTGGTGAAGAATTCTACACCAGAGAAGTGTCAAATTACTCCAAGTAAGGTCAAAGATTTGACAAGAGCTCAGGTAGAAATTGCAGGTACTAGTGGTTGATTTTCACCCCTGAGATGGAAGCTATGGTGACCTGTGGCTCAGGCAAACTATCTTTAGAACCTGCTCCCTAGTTAAGTGGCATTGATCACACTCCTGAAGGACGCCATGATTAAATTGGGCACAACCGTCTTTTACCATTTGGCTCCAAAGTTAGATGAAGCACAGAGAGAAACAGCTGATTCCTTCAGAGCCATTCCATGCCTCCGGGTCCCAATCTGGCTGCCTTGTTGGACAAGAAGCACTTCCATGCTGGGCAAATGGTGGTAGCCAATGGGGGAATGTATCAGATTCCAAGTTCAGACTGCAGGATACATGAATGCGGAGTCCAGAGTCTGTGGTTTGGTGTCTTAGTTTTGCTCTAGCATCTAATGCATTTGTATCGCTTCTCCTCCTGCTGCTACTTTGAAGGATTAGAAAGTGTGAAAATGGAGCACAGGTGCTTTTTCTCATGATGCAGCCTTCCCACGTCGTGTGAGAGCCCTTCCACCCACACTTCTGGGGGAAGCCCCAGGGAGAAATGAACTCACAGAAATGGAAGGCTCCTAGGTTATTGTAGAATGTGTCTTCACACAAAGCTGACTGGGTGGAAATGGGAATTAAGAGAAAACTGCCCTATGGGTTTATATGTTGTAATTGTTGAATAAGTTGGTACCAGCGACAATGAAATTAAACATGAAGTTAATTAGTATCCTCGTCTTCCTTTCTGTTAAAAGCTTTGGTGTTTTGCACAGAAACATTATTTCCCCAGGAGAGACCCAGGAGTGGGGGCTGCATTCCTGTGCCAAACAGTCACTGGAAGGGGGCAGACAAAGGCCTTTAGGACGAGGCGTCCGTCACTGTCAAAAGATCATCTCCCTCCTGCAGGTCACTGGCAGCCTGAATTTGTTCCTTATCCTCCCAGAGTCTGGGGGCTGGAATCAGCACTACCCAGCCCCTCCGTATGTAGCAGGAACAAACACAAACCTGGTCTTTAAAACAAGCTGTCCCCTTCCTCCTCAGGGAAGAGTTTTCTGTGATTGAAGTTGAGCTTCAGTTCCCCTCTCCTAGGGGCGGGGCGGGTGTGGGGCCAGCTCCCAATGAGATCTGTTTTCACCATTGCCCCCTTTCAGTCACTCTGGGATCCTAACTCTGCTCCCAGCTGTCAGGCAGCTTCCAGCCCATCCACCCTGCTCACTAACTCTGTGGTCATATGTCACTCCCTCTTCCAGCACAGCGAGCCTGCAGGAAAGCTACTCCTGCCAGCTGCATTGGTGGTATAGTGGTGTGCGTAGGTGCCTTCCAAGCAGTTGATCTGGGTTTGATTCCCAGCCAATGCAATAATGGCTTTTCTCTTCTGTTGTTTCCTCATCTGGAAGTGGTTTAATTTCAGTCCCATTGTGTTACAATCACATTATCTATAGAATGAGACAATAAATGTGTCGAAGTCCAGCAGGTCATACAGGATGGAGGCACACAAGGGGCTGGAATGTGTCATCTGAGAAAGACAGAACGCTTGGAAACCTGCATCTCCCCTCCCCTGGCCTTGCGTGTTATGATTCCAGCTGCGTGAGCTGTTTGTAGGATGTTCCGGCATGATGGAATGTCTCTGCCTTTCTCCTCTTGCTCCCTCTCCCCTGCCCTTTCCAGGAACTCACAGTCTACAGCATTTAGGACAAGCCAGAGCTCCCATGTTCTGCACATGAGCCTGTGTCAGAGGACGTGTGACCCCGGTCAGAGCCAGTCACCAGATCAATATGACCCTTTATGGGCGACTTCTCTGCCTGTTCTGCAATTTACATCTCCCCTCTCTCCCCCCCCCCCCCGCAAACAGGGAGGGGTACAGCTCTGACTGAGAGGCCTCACAGGAGAAATTTCAGCCCAAAGACAAATTTGTGTGAAATGTTGAGAAATGAGCCCCCCAAATCTCCAGAACTCTAGTGTCACCCCCATGGCACCAGCACAGGGAACCCAGTGAGATGGGGTTACAGAATACAAGGGGGGAGGCAGCAGGGAGAGAGGTGACAGGGAATCTCTCTTTTTCTTTCTCTCGTCACTTTCTGTTCTTCTCTTTCCTTCCAGGAACTGCAGTCACAGCAGGGAGGGGTTTGTCTCCGTGTCTGTCACGGAGGTGGTGGAAGTGATGTATTCTGTGACTTCCTGCAACCTCCGTGACTTCTGCAGTGGGCACAGTGGCTGACTCCAGGGCCACTCAATCAACTGGCTCCAGGGACCGCCCAAGCAGCAGCCAATGCGGCTGGCCCGGGGACCACTTGACCAGTGGTCCCGAGGGCAGCAGGAGCAGCCACAGCTTGGTGGCCTCTGGCAGCATTTCTGGGGTGGCCAGAGCAGCAGCTGGCCCCCTGGGGCTCCCCCTTGCACTAGCAGCAGCTGGAGTGGCAGCAACTCTCAGGGCTTCTCCCCTGGTAGCTGGTGCTCATTATCCATCAAATAAATCAAAACACTTCCCCCTGCAAGTGGATTTAGCCCGGGACCCTCAGAGTCAGCAGCTGTTACGCCCCCACTGAGCTCTCTGGTCAGGTGTCCTAGTGCCGGGAGCCTCCAATGTAGATCCTAAAATAGCGTTTTTGCACCAGGGGGGCTGAAATTTTGGACCAGACATTATAGCTCCACTGTTATTTTACTGAATTGCTTCAAAACAGCAAGTGTAGAAAGTCTCCTAAGTGCCAGGCTCTCTGCCATGGAAACAGCTGCCCCTGCTTTGCAGGAGTCTCTGCGTTCCACACAGCAACATACACACCTGCTCCGCACTGAAGGGGGGTCAGACGGTGACGGTAACGCAAATCTTCCGACTAGTAACCCAGGTCCCTTTCTTTAACCCAGGACGTGCCAGTCACCTGTTAGCCATGGTGTTATCTTCACCTTAAAATACCTCTCAGGACATTGAACAGAGGGAGTGAAACCCCCCAAATGGCTCCCTGTTGAGGCATTGTACCGTACCTGCCCCTGGAGACTGTCTGGTTTTATACTCTTAGAGCTTTTTCTCTTCAAACCGCTTATTCCAATCTCTGGGCCAACCTCCGCATTTCAGAGTTTAGAATTTAATCTCATCACCCTCCTATGGCACTTTCCATGTGACTGAGACAAAGCAAGTGGGGGAAGCTCCGTGGCTAATGAAAACCAACGCTCTGGGTGAGGCCTGAACTCACACCCACAGCTGTATTTCCCCCTGCATGAGCCACTATCGGTGCTTCTTAGACAAACTTGGGCTATAGGTGGTTATGTGTGTCTGTGCTTCACCACTTTAGCTGCTCTGTGAAAAGCTGATGGTTCAAACAGAAGCTGGTGGGTTTTTGTTTTGTTTTAAGCAATTAGAGTCTAGTACATTTTAACAGGCAGAAAATGTCCTATTCTGGTCTAGCCCCATTTGACTCCTTCTGTCCATCTTCTTCCTTCCCCCTCAGTGTCTTTCCTTCCCCATTGGGGACATGCAGAGATGAACCCCAGTCAGTCTGTGTCACAGAGAGTCTGTATCTCCTAAGGAATGTGGGTGAAGGATTCCAGCTGAATTAATGTCGCTCACCTGGGTTAGAAACATTTGTTTCTTTCGAGCAGATTTTGGGAAATGGGACATTAATTCAGACCCAGGAGGCAAGGCAGAGGCTTCATGATCTTGATCTCCAGAAAGGGAGAGAGGATCTCCAGGAAGGAACAGAGCTTCCTTTAGACTCAAGCTGGGTCTCCTGGAAGTTGGAAAAGACCCTTGGTCACTGAGGATTTCATGGGATCGTGCTGCTCCAGAGGCTCGAGAGTCCTGGGTGCGGGGAGGGTGTCACTGCACAGTCTGAAATGGAAGGGAGGACCCTGGAAGGGAGGGGGAGGAACAGAAAATGGAGAGGAATGAAACAGAATAAACGTCTCTTCTCTCTCCCATCCCCAACCCAGCAAGAACTGTTATCAGTGGGGAAACTCCCCACGATGAATGGCAGAGACCACAGAGACATTTGCCTCTTGCTGAGAAGTAAGGTGACCAGACACTAAGTGTGAAAAATCAGAGACTTTCACCAGATGTATTGGTGGTATAGTGATGAGCCTAGCTGTCTTCCAAGCAGTTGACCTGGGTTTGATTCCCAGCCCATGTGATGATTCCTCCACTAGGAATTGGTTTAACTTCAGTCATGTTATATCAGTTTATCAATGGAATGAGAGAATCAGTGTCCCAAATCCCACCAGGTCATTAAACACCCAGTGGAGGAAGAAAGGGGTGGGACTATATAATGAGCAGTTGGAGTCATCCTGGTATTACAATGCTTGGTTTATTTTTTTTTTAAATTCCTTTACTTCCCTCTCCCTTTTAGACTCAGAGCCTTTAAGGTCAGAAGGGACCAGTGTGATCATCTAGTCCGACCTGCTGCACCTTGCAGGCCAAAAGACCCACCCACCCACTCCTGTAATAGACCTGGGAGGGGAGGCAGCTCCGTGCTCTGCCCCTACCCCAGGCAGCACAAGGAGGCCCTCTGCTCCCCTCCCCCAACGGGTGTGCAGAGATGTGCCAGCAGCACTAAGGTGGCTCCATGCCCACTCTACCTCTGTCCCTCCGTGCCGCTCCCAGAAGTGGCTGGCATGTCCCAGCATCCCCTGGGGTGGGGGGAGTGTCTCCACGTGCTGCCCCTGCTCCGAGCACCAACTCTGCAGCTCCCATTGGCTAGGAACTGTAGCCAATGGGAGCTCTGGGGGCAGCACCTGCAGACAGCAGCACATGGAGATCCCCTGGCCCCACTCATCTAGGAGCTGCTTCCAGAGGGTTGTGTGTACCGGTCACTTTGGGAGCTGCACCACCCCTCCTGCACCCCACCCCCACCCTCAGCGCAGAGCCCACACCCAAATTTCCTCCCAGTGCTTTGCTTGTCTTCCTTTCACCAGAACCATCCTTCTTCTCCTGGGCTGCAAGTAGCCATCCCTGGGAAGCCAAGAGGCAGGCACAGGATTCTGCCAGGTAAGTGTCCCCCAGCGCCGCGATGGACGGTGTGATGAAGGTAAGTCTTCCTGAGGCACAATGAACTGCAATGCAGCGAACCACTGGCCGGGCAGTCGGGGCGAAGGGCATTCACTGGAGGTACAAGCTTGTGAGTGACTCCTGAGCACAGGGCCCCTTCCCCTTTTAAGGACCTGCTCCTCATGGCCTGTGACTAGAGATGACTTGGCTGCATCTGGTGGGTCACACTCCACCTTGGGCAGTGTCCATGCTCTGGGTGTGTGATCACTGCCTAATGAGAGTCCCAGACACCTTGTCTATCTAGGAGCTCTTCTGATCTTCCAGCTGTTCAACCAGCCCCTTCATCCCACAAGCATTGCAGGAGGGAGCAGGAGGGGGAGGGGGGAAGCCACTTCACAGGCATTCAGAGAGGGAGAGGAGACAAAAATGGGAATGGGGGAAGTATAACAGACCTATTGAGCATAGAAATCACTGCTGCTCCTACAACAGCAGGGACAGGCCACTAGGAGCTGGGAAAAATTAAGCCCTCATGTTTCTGCCTGGGTTTGAGCCAGGGACCTTTTGCGTGTTAGGCAAATGTGATAACCACTACACTACAGAAACTCTGTTACAGGGCTCTGCCCCTCCCTTTATAAGAACAGAAGAACGGCCATACTGGGCCAGACCAAAGGTCCATCCAACCCCATATCCTATCTGCCAACAGTGGCCAATGCCAGGTGCCCCAGAGGGAGTGAACCTAACAGGCAATGATCAAGTGATCTCTCTCCTGCCATCCATCTCCACCCTCTGACAAACAGAGGCTAGCGATACCATTCCTTACCCAGGCTGCCTAATAGCCATTAATGGACTTAACCTCCATTAATTTATCTGCAAAAATAATGAGGAGTACTTGTGGCACCTTACAGACTAACAAACTTATTTGAGCATAAGCTTTCGTGGGCTAAAATCCACTTCATCAGATGCATACAGTGGAAAATACAGCAGGAAGATATATATATATATATATACAGAGAACATGAAAAAATGGGTGTTGCCATCCACACTATAATGAGAGTGAGCAGTTAAGGTGAGCTGTTATCAGCAGGAGAAAAAAACTTGTAATGATAATCAGGATGGCCCATTTCCAACAGTTGACAAGAAGGTGTGAGTAACAGTAGGGGGACAAATAAACATGGGGAAATAGTTTTACTTTGTGTAATGACCCACCCACTCCCAGTCTTTATTCAAGCCTAATTTAATGGTGTCCAGTTTGCAAATTAATTCCAATTCAGCATTTCTCGTGGGAGTCTGTTGTTGAAGGTTTTTTGTTGTAATATTGCGACTTTTAGGTCTGTAATCGAGTGACCAGGGAGATTGAAGTGTTCTCTGGCTGTGTTTGAATGTTATAATTCTTGATGTCTGATTTGTGTCCATTTATTCTTTTATGTAGAGACTCTCTGGTCTGGCCAATGTACATGGCAGAGAGGCATTGCTGGCACATGATGGCACATATCACATTGGTAGATGTGCAGGTGAATGAGCCCCTGATGGCATGGCTGATGGTGATTAGGTCCTATGATGGTGTCCCCTGAATAGATATGGGGACAGAGTTGGCAATGGGCTTTGTTGCAAGGATAGGTTCCTGGGTTAGTGTTTTTGTTGTGTGGTTGCTGGTAAGTATTTGCTTCAGGTTGGGTGGCTGTCAGTAAGCAAGGACTGGCCTGTCTCCCAAGATCTGTGAGCGTGAGGGATTGTCCTTCAGGATGGGTTGTAGATCCTTGATGATGCACTGGAGAGGTTTTAGTTGGGGGCTGAAGGTGACGGCTAGTGGGGTTCTGTTCCTTTCTTTGTTGGGCCTGTCCTGTAGTAGGTGACTTCTGGGTACTCTTCTGGCTCTGTCAATCTGCTTCTTCACTTCAGCAGGTGGGTACTGTAGTTGTAAGAACGCTTGATAGAGATCTTGTAGGTGTTTGTCTCTGTCTGAGGGGTTGGAGCAAATGCGGTTGTATCTTAGAGCTTGGCTGTAGACAATGGATTGTGTGATGTGGTCTGGGTGAAAGCTGGAGACATGTAGGTAAGTATAGCGTTCAGTATGTTTCCGGTATAGGGTGGTGTTTATGTGACCATCGCTTATTAGCACAGTAGTGTCCAGGAAGTGGATCTCTTGTGTGGACTGGTCCAGGCAGAGGTTGTAGGTGGGATGGAAATTGTTGAAATCATGGTGGAATTCCTCAAGGGTTTTCTTTTCCATGGGACCAGATGATGAAGATGTCATCAGTGTAGCACAAGTAGAGTAGGGGCATTAGGGGACGAGAGCTGAGGAAGCGTTGTTCTAAGTCAGCCATAAAAATGTTGGCATACTGTGGGGCCATGTGAGTACCCATAGCAGTGCCGCTGACTTGAAGGTACACATTGTCCCCAAATGTGAAATAGTTATGGGTGAGGACAAAGTCACAAAGTTCAGCTGTGACATTATCGGGGATACTGTTCCTGACGGCTTGTAGTCCATCTTTGTGTGGAATGATGATGGAGCGTCTACATAGCCAGACAATCCTGCTGTCAGGGTGCCAATGCCTGAGATGATGGGGCATCCAGGATTTCCAGGTTTATGGATCTTGGGTAGCAGATAGAATAACCCTGGTTGGGGTTCTAGGCTGTCTTATTGCCAAGGGACGGAGAAACTCAGCCAGCAGCAGGGGGTGCATAACACCGCCCTAGTGTGGGGGTGACAGTGCCTCCAAGATCCTGACACCCCTATTGGTTCCACTGCTGGTTTTTTTCCTTTTTCTGTGGGACTCTGGGCAAGTTGCTCCCCCCTCTAGGGCTCTGTCCCCAGCAGGCAAATGGGGATTTCGTACCTTCCGGCTATTGGAAAGTGCTGGGAGAATCCCCCAGCCAAAGCTGCTCTGACAGCGCTAAGCAGCATCTGACCATTCAAGGTCAGAGCGCACTGCCCAGGAGGAGGAGTGTTTGGCTCTGGGGTTTCACTTCAGCCCAGTCTAGAGAGAGGGGCCCAGCCATGGGGTTTGGCTCAAGAAGACCAAGTCTCCAATTCGTTAAGGGCATTTTGGATTCCAGTCCTGAGCTCCAAAGTGCTTGGTGTCAGCTGCACATTTTAGAAGCATGATCTCCACTCCATCTTCCAAATCATTCATGAAACTATTGAATAGTACTGGACCCCGGACTGATCCCTGCCGGACCCACGAGGTGCCCCCTCTCTGTTGGGCAGCCGACCATGGAGAAGGGCCCTTGGAGTCTGGGCTTTCAACCAGCTCTGCACCCACGTGACACTGATTGCATCTAGACCGCATTTCCCTCGTTTGCTTGTGAGAATGTCCTGCGGGACTGTGTCAAAAGCCTTAGTATTCCCAAGATAGATCCCATCTACTGTTTACCCACCTCCACTAGGCCCGGAACCCTGCCCAATAAGGAAAGAGGCTGGGTTTGGGATGATTTCTTCTTGACAAATCCATGCTCACTCGTCCTAAGAACCAAATTCTCCTGTAGGTGCTGCTGACAAACTGTTTAAGAATGTATTGCAGTATCTCTCCAGCTGTGGAAGTGAGGCTGGCTAGTCTGTAAGTCCCAGGGGTCTCTTTGTTCCCCTTTCAAAGATAGGTCCTGTCTTGTTCATGGATGGGAAGATATTCTTTTTCAGGGATCTCAGATGAGAACTGGGGCACAACACCTGGTTTGTTAAGGCCACAAAAATGGAGGCAGGAACCTCTTCTCTCCTGCTGGCAAAGAACCCCAGGTACCTAAAAGACAGGGACTCACACCCCTGAATGGGCTTTAGAAAAGGCAATGGTTAAAAAGTTTGGCCCCGACCATTTCTTGTTTCCGCAGACTAGACATTTTAGCAAACCTTAGAATTCCTTGGTGTTAAACACCGTGAAACTCCCCTTTCTCCTTCACAGAGGGCTTTATCGCCCCTTATCTCACTCAGGCTCACGACTGCCCAGAGTTTGAGAACTGTCCCTGTTCCCATTGGGCAGATGGGGAGGAGCCTGAGGTATAGAGAAGGGAAGTGACCTGTCACCAGATGGATCAGACTGAACAGGTTTCACATCTCGAGGAGGCTCTTACCTTCTAAACAGGGACGGCTGTTTTCTAGTAAAATCATTACAAGGGAAGGAGAAAACTCAAAAGAGGTTCCTCCTGGCGCTCACGTCCGTGAACCCGAATACTCTCTCATTCCTCAAAGAGAGACCTGGAGAAGGAGACTTGCTGCAGCAAAGCCACAGGGGTCTCTGAGGTTTCCCTGGCCCCTCGCCCCTGTCCTGCCTGGCTGATGTCAGCATCTCTCTGTGAGGTCACCACCTCCCCACCACCTTGGACCAATAGGCTGAGGTCCTGCAAAAGGCCTTTGTGATGTCACTGCCACACCCCTCCCTTGGTGTGCCAATGTCCTGCCCCTGGCCAGGCACTTTGCAGGTTTGAGCTACTCCCTGGGGATCACCCCACTCAAGGAGCGTTCGTTCTAGGCAGCAAGCCGGCTAGACAGGGAAACATCAGACGCTGCTCCCAAAGCTACACTCAGTTTTTCAGAAATGAGTCGACTTTATGGCCAGAAGAGACCATTAGAGCATCTAATCTGACCCCCTGCATATCACAGGCCTCCTGTAGGACACAAGAGCTATTTTGGGGGCAAACACATTCCAGAAAGGCATCTAGTCTTCATGAAATGACATCAAGAGATGGAGAATCCATCACTTTCCTTGGTAGCTTGTTCCTGTGGTGAATCATCCTGACTGTTGAATATTTGTGCCTTAGTTGTAATAGGAATTTGTCTCTTTTCACCTTCCAGCCATTGGGTCTTGTTATTCCTTTCTCTGCTATTTTAAAGAGTCCTTTAATACCCAATATTTTCTCTCCGTTAAGGCACTTCAACACTTCAATGAAGTCACCTTTCAATCTTCTTTTGATCAGCTAAACAGGTTGAGCTCTTTCAATAGCTCCCTGGAAGGCATTTTTCTCCAGCCCTCAGAACATTTGGTGGCTCTTTGCTGCCCCAGCTCCAATTTCACAACATCTTTTTCAAACGAGGACACCAAAACTGAAGGCAGTATTCCAGTATCAGTCTCACTGATGCCGTGTCACCTCCTGTGACGTTATTGACATAATCTGTAACCGTATAGATCACCGTTGTGACCGCTGTTCTATATTTGCAGCCAATATTGTAGAAAGGTTGTAGCGTAAGGGGTCTATGGAGAGGTTCTGATTGGCTGATTATAATTATTCTATTTCTAGATGTGTATCATTTTTATAGTTGACGTTATGAATTCCTGCCCATTTCCCCACTGGCTGGAGCATGGCTAGAGTGTGTCTGTGGCTAATGATGTTGCTGTAGATTGTTCATTTCCTGCCTTGGCAATTCAGATAGTGCCTTTTCCCAACATATCTCCAGCACATCATTAGTTCCAATAACAGGGGCAGCTTTTCTCTGGGGCACTGAGATTTTTTGGGGAGATGGTGGCTCCTTTCTTTCCTCACCCTGGAGTAAACTCAGCTTTTTATTCCATGGTTCATGTTTTATGGAATAACAACAGCAGCATGAAGAAAGAGGAGAGGGAATATCTCACTGCCAGGGCTGAAGGTGGCCACGTCTCCTCTGTTTGACTGTTACCATTGCAGGAGAGAAGGTGTCAATGGAATCGAATGCCCTGGCTCAGACTAGAGACACAGGAAGGTTTTGCTGTTCATGGATCCATGCAAAGGACATTGTGTCTCTGTGTGAAAATAGGGAGGGAAATGAAACACCCACCTGGTGGTGCCCAAGGCAGAAGGGACCCGTATCGGATTAGAACAGGACACGTTCTCAAGCAGCATGTTTCTTACTCTGCCCATCTGTCAGGTTTGATGATTATCGATGGAAATATTTTGCCATTGGGTCCTGTGTTTACACAGAAATCGACATTTACCAACAAACACGTAATTCTCCCCGTCCTGCCTAGCCTGCCGGGTGGGAGTGTAGAAGGACAGAGTCACTCTGCCCAGAGCCCGTGCCAGGCCTGGGCTCTCCATGCGGCCCACTTCCCACAACGCTGGGATCCATCCCTGACCTCCCCCCAGACCTCTGCCCCCCACCCCCACTGCTGGGCTCCCCTCCCCACACTGTCCAACTCCCCTGCTTCCAGGATCCCTCCCCACTGCCTTCCTCCCCGCTGAGCAAAAACTCGACATTATTCCAGGGCTGCCCACAGGATTCAGGGGGCCTGGGGCAAAGCAATTTCGGGGGCCCCTTCCAGACAAAAAAGTTGCAATACTGTAGAATACTGTATTCTCGTGGGCAGCGGCGTAGCCAGGTTCTAACATGAGGGGAAGCGAACACATAAAAAAGGCACCACCCAACATATCAAATTACTAATTACATTCGCTCCCTCCCACTTCCTGCCCCCTTCAGAACCCCCAACAACCCCCCCACTCCTTGTCCCCTGACTGCCCCCTCCTGGGACCCCGGTCCCTGACTGCCCCCCTAGAACCCCACCTGTCCCCTGACTGCCCCGACCCTTATCCACACCCCTGCCCCCAGACAGACTGGCAGGACTCCCACACCTATCCGACCACTCCCCGCCCCCTGACAGGACCCCCAATATACACCAAGACACACCCCGTAATCCAAAGTGGGGGGGGGGCGAGGGACCACGCACCGCTCCTGCCATTGAGGGTACATGGGCAGCTGCTTCTGCCCTAGCACCTGGCTCTAGTGTGTAGCCAGAAGCCCTGGCGAGCAGGCGGAGGGATCCTGCTAGCAAAGGGAGCGTTTGATTTTAGAGTCTGATCCCAACAGACCCAGCAGAGAACACAACAATAGCCCTGCCTCTGCCATCCCAGCACAGGGCCCATAAACAAGGGAGGCAGAGACGTGCTTGATATCGTGCATGGGGTGGAGAGGGAGCACAGACCAGGGACGGGGCATGGAGGAAAACCACAGAGAGGGAGAGAAGGAGAAAGTGAGGAAGGAGGAGAAGCCCGGAGGCTGTGTCTCTGGAGGGAAGGCGCGTTCGGATGCAGCATGTTAATGAGACCCTTGCAAACACAAGGGAAAGAAGCAGGGAAGGGATTGCAGAGGACAAGCCGGGCTACTCACTCAGTCTCCCCTGTGGGGCCCTGTGGCATTGGGTAGCAGGGCCCAGGAAATGAAAATCTCTTAACCACACAGAATTGTTAACTGCTCCCAAATCCTTTTGTGCCACGGCCGCAAGCTTAGAAGAGCTTAAGCTGTGAGCTGCATGGACGGCCTCAAGAAATCTCTCTTGTGCGGAGCCTCAAGCAGGTTTGCATTGTATGACCCCGATGAAAAGCCCAGCAGAGAAAGCTTGCAACTGTCCCAGCTCTTTCAGCCACGTTTGGGGCCTTTAAATCACTCAGGCTGCATCTTCCAAATAAAATGCATTAACAATACAGCTCAGGCAAGCGGGCCGGGGGCCGTGCAGGCTGCCTGGGCCGGCTGATAGCACTTCCCGCTAACGGCTGCTTTTCTATGCTTGTGTTTTGCTGTTGGACAGAGGCCCAGACTTCCTCCCATCTAAACCCCCCCTGCTCCCTGACTGCCCCAGCCCCCAGAAAGTCCCCCCCCCAACCCTCCAACCCTCCCCTTGCTCCCTAACTGCCCCCCAGGACTCCTCTTACCACCCGCTGGCTGCCTCTGGAGCCAAAGTGAAACATGTGCCAGCACACAGCCCCTCCCCGCAGCGTGCTGAGGCAGCGGGTGTGTGTGGGTGTGTGTACAAGGGGGGGGGTCTGGCTGCTGGAGGCCCAATGGGAGCAGCTCAATCAGGCCCCGGCGGCCAATCAGCAGTGCCACACTCTGCCGGGGGGGTGGAAATTCCAGCTCTTTCCACCTTATTCCAAATTCCTACTAAGGCGCCACTTTGGGGGAATGTGCTCAGTGGGGGAACGGCAGCCCCCCTGCTCCCCCATAGCTACGCTCCTGCTTGTGGGGGCCCCTGCAAGACCCAGGGCCTGGGGCAAATTGCCCCCCTTACCCCCGCCTCTGGGCGGCCCTGCTAGCAGCTCTTCTGGGAGCGCAGGGGAGGAATGACTCCCCCTTCTCTAGCTTCTCCCCGTGGGGCTCTGGGGAGCAGGGAGGGTTGTGTGATAAATTCCATCCGACTCCCCCTTTGATCCAAGCCGAGGGGCGTCTCAGCTCTGCACGATCCCCTTGGCAGGGCCAAACAAGGGATGTTTTCCACTGCCCAGGAGACCCAGCCAGGGACCAAGGCAGCCCCAGACTTTCCCTTTCTCCCTTCTGGGAAATCAAGTTCAAGTTCTACAAGGAGCTAAAGAAGCCTCAACCCTGCATCTGAATTAATGTCAATTTCTCACTGCCTGACACAAACAAATGTCATTTCAATCCCAGGTGAGTCAACTTCAGTCATTCCTCAGCCCGATTCCTTCCCCCTCCTGCCTTAGCTTAGGGCATTGCACCACCCTGTGGGCGTTTCATGTCCCTCCTCAGTTTCACACAGAGACACAATTTCCTTTGCATGGATCCATGAACAGCAAAACCTCCCTGTATCTCTAATCTGAGCCAGGGCATTCGATTCCATTGACACCTTCTCTCCTGCAATGGCAATGGTCAAACAGAGGGGACGTGGCCACCTTCAGCCCTGGCAGTGAGATATTCCCTCTCCTCTTTCTTCATGCTGCTGTTGTTATTCCATAAAACATGAACCATGGAATAAAAAGCTGAGTTTACTCCCGGGTGAGGAAAGAAAGGAGCCACTAACTCCCTGAAAAATCTCAGTGCCCCAGAGAAAAGCTGCCCCTGTTATTGGATCTAATGATGTGCTGGAGATATGTTGGGAAAAGGGACTGTCTGAATTGCTAAGGCAGGAAACGAACAATCTACAGCAACATCATTAACCACAGACACACTCTAGCCATGCTCCAGCCAGTGGGGAAATGGGCAGGAATTCATAATGTCAACTATAAAAATGATACACATCTAGAAATAGCATAATTATAATCAGCCAATCAGAACCTCTCCATAGACCACTTATGCGACAAGCTTTCTACAATATTGGCTATAAGTAGAACAGCGGTCGCAACGGTGATCTATACGGTTACAGATTATGTCAATAACATCACAGGAGGTGACACGGCATCAGTGAGACTGATACTGGAATACTGCCTCCAGTTCTGGTGTCCTCATTTGAAAAAGATGTTGTGAAATTGGAGCTGGGGCAGCAAAGAGCCACCAAATGTTCTGAGGGCTGGAGAAAAATGCCTTCTAGTGAGCTACTGAAAGAGCTCAACCTGTTTAGCTGATCAAAAGAAGATTGAAAGGTGACTTCATTAAAGTGTTGAAGTGCCTTAATGGAGAGAAAAGATTGGGTATTAAAGGGCTCTTTAATCGAGCAGAGAAAGGCCTAACAAGACCCAGTGGCTCCTTCCTTAGAGGTTTTTAAGGTCAGGCTTGACAAAGCCCTGGCTGGGATGATTTAGTTGGGTTTGGTCCTGCTTTGAGCAGGGGGTTGGACTAGATGACCTCCTGAGGTCCCTTCCAACCCTGAGATTCTCTGATTTTATGAAGGTGAAAAGAGACAAATTCACATTACAACTAAGGCACAAATATTCAACAGCGAGGATGATTCATCACAGGAACAAGCTACCAAGGAAAGTGATGGATTCTCCATCTCCTGATGTCATTTAATGAAGACAAGATGCCTTTCTGGAATGTGTTTGCCCCCAAAGTAGCTCTTGTGTCATACAGGAGGCCTGTGATATGCAGGGGGTCAGATTAGATGCTCTAATGGTCTCTTCTGGCCATAAAGTTGACTAATTTCTGAAAAACTGAGTGCAGCATTGGGAGCAGCGTCTGATGTTTCCCTGTCTAGCCGGCTTGCTGCCTAGAACGAACGCTCCTTGAGTGGGGTGATCCCCAGGGAGTAGCTCAAACCTGCAAAGTGCCTGGCCAGGGGCAGGACATTGGCACAGCAAGGGAGAGGTGTGGCAGTGACATCACAAAGGCCTTTGGCAGGACCTCAGCCTATTGGTCCAAGGTGGTGGGGAGGTGGTGACCTCACAGAGAGATGCTGACATCAGCCAGGCAGGACAGGGGCGAGGGGCCAGGGAAACCTCAGAGACCCCTGTGGCTTTGCTTCAGCAAGTCTCCTTCTCCAGGTCTCTCTTTGAGGACTGGGAGAGTGTTCGGGTTCACGGACGTGAGTGCCAGGAGGAACCTCTTCCGAGTTTTCTCCTTCCCTTTTAGTGATTTTACTAGAAAACAGCCGTCCCTGTTTAGAAGGTAAGAGCCTCCTCGAGGTCTGAAACCTGTTCAGTCTGATCCATCTGGTGACAGGTCACTTCCCTTCTCTATACCTCAGGCTCCTCCCCATCTGTGCAATGGGAACAGGGACAGTTCTCGAACTCTGGGCAGTCCTGAGCCTGAGTGAGATAAGGAGCGATAAAGCCGTCTGTGAAGGAGAAAGGAGAGTTTCACGGTGTTTAGCACCAAGGAATTGTAAAGTTTGCTAAAATGTCTAGTCTGCGGAAACAAGAAATGGTTGGGGCCAAACTTTTTAACCACTGCCTTTCTTAAAGCCGATTCAGGGATGTTTAGGTACCTGGGGTTCTTTGCCAGCAGGAGAGAAGAGGTTCCTGCCTCCATTTTTGTGGCCTTAACAAACCAGGTGTTGTGCCCCAGTTCTTGTCTGAGATCCCTGAAAAAGAACTTCTTCCCATCCATGAACAAGACAGGACCTATCTTTCAAAGGGGAACAAAGAGACCCCTGGGCCTTACAGACTAGCTAGCCTCACTTCCATAGCTGGAGAGATACTGGAATATATTCTTAAACACTCAGTTTGTCAGCAGCACCTACAGGATAATTTGGTTCTTAGCACGAGGGATCATGGATTTGTCAAGAACAAATCATTCCAAACCAATCCTCTTTCCTTCTTTGGCAGGGTTCCGGGCCTAGTGGAGGTGGGTAAACAGTATGGAAAATGGAGTGGAGAGTATTGTTCTAAAATGTGCAACTGACACCAAGCACTTTGGAGCACAGGATTGGAATTCAAAACGCCCTTAACAAATTGGAGACTTGGTCTTCTTGAGCCAAACCCCATGGCTGGGCCCCTCTTTCTAGACTGGGCTGAAGTGAAACCCCAGAGCCAGACACTCCTCCTCCTGGGCCGTGCGCTCCGACCTTGAATGGTCAGATGCTG
Organism: Mauremys mutica; assembly: GCF_020497125.1. Lineage (NCBI taxonomy): Eukaryota > Metazoa > Chordata > Testudines > Geoemydidae > Mauremys > Mauremys mutica. The sequence continues at coordinate 6,815,161 of NC_059097.1, read as the reverse complement.
CTTAGCGCTGTCAGAGCAACTTTGGCTGGGGGATTCTCCCAGCACTTTCCAATAGCGGGAACGTACGAAATCCCCATTTGCCTGCTGGGGACGGAGCCCTAGACGGGGGAGCAACTTGCTCAGAGTCCCCCAGGAAAAGGAAAACAACCAGCAGTGGAACCAATAGGAAACCCAGCAATGGAACTCAGGAGCACTGGGGGTGTGCTAGGGTGACCAGATGTCCCAATTTTATACGGACAGTCCCAATTTTGGGGTCTTTTTCTTATCTAGGATCCTATTAACCCCCACTCCCTGTCCCAATTTTTCACACTTGCTGTCTGGTCACCCTCGGATGTGCACATGTGTGGGTCCCAGCTGCTCCCTGCCCCCCTCATTGAAGCAGGTGTGCAGGGTTACTGCCCTGGGAACTGCAGGGCACCAGTGGCCATGGGGATGGCTGGAGGCAGGGCAGGGGCTGATTGGAGGTAGGGTCTGGCTGCAGGCAGGGCAAGGGGTGCCGGGCTGGCTGGAGACAGGGATGTGTGGGGCAGGCTGGCTGGCTTCAGGCAGGGGTGTGTGGCAGGAGTTGGCTGGAGACAGGGCAGGGTGTCCATGGCTGGGGGTGTGTGGGGGCTGGCTGGCTTTGGGCGGGGCCACAGGGGGTGCGGCAGGAGTTAGCTGGAGACAGGGCAGGGGGTGTGGCAGGGGCTGGCTGTGGGCAGGGGGTGTGGGGCTGGCTGCAGGCAGGGCAGGGGGTGCGGGGCTGGCTGCGGGCAGGGCAGGGGGTGTGGGGCTGGCTGCAGGCAGGGCAGGGAGGATGCAGCTGGTGGGGGCAGGGCAGAGGGTGCAGGGCTGGCTGCAGACGGGCTGGATGCAGACAGGGGCTGGATGCAGGCAGGGCATGGGGTGCAGGGCTCACTGAAAATGTCCTGAGAGGTATTTTAAGGTGATGATAACACCATGGTTACCAGTTGACTGGCACATCCTGGGTTAAAGAAAGGAAGGGACCTGGAGTTAATAGTCTGAAGTATTTGTGTTACCAACCCTGTCACTGTCTGACCCCCCCTTCAGTGTGGAGCAGGTTTGTACGTTGCTGTGTGGAACGCACAGACTCCTGCAGAGCAGGGGCAGCTGTTTCCATGGCAAAGAGCCTGGCATTTAGGAGACTTTCTTGACTTGCTGTTTTGAAGCAATTCAGTAAAATAACGGTGGAGCTACAATGTCCGGTCCAAAATTTCAGCCCCATTGGTGCAAAAACGCTATTTTAGGATCTAAACAGGAGGCTTCCAGCGCTAGGACACCTGACCAGAGAGCTCAGTGGGGGCGTAACAGCTGCTGACTCTGAGGGTCCTGGGCTAAATCCACTTGCAGGTGGAGGCGTTTCGATTTATTTGATCGATAATGAGGAAGGCGAAGATTTAATCCCAGGTATTTTTAGTAAATGTCATGGACAGATCACGGGCAAAACCCAAAAGCTCATTGCCCATGACCCGGCCATGACTTATACCATAAATACCCCTCATTGAATCGTGGGGAGGGAGGCCCAGGGGGTCCGTGGCACCAGCTGTGGGCGCAGGGAGTCCAGGGGGCCCGTGGCACCATGTACGGGGGGAGAAGCCCCGGGGACCCACTGCCACTCCAGATGCTGCCAGGTGAGGGGAGCCCCAGAGGCCAGCCCTGCTCCGGCCACCTCGGGACAGGTGCCAGGAGCCACTGAGCTGTGGCTCCTCCTGCCACCCTTGGAACCACTGCTCAAGCTGCCCCCAGGCCAGCTGCTGGGGCAGCCACGGAGTCAGCTGCAGTGGCCACTGCAGAAGCCACAGAATCTATGACTTGTGCAGCCTCCGTGACACAGAGGGATCCCTAATAAAGAGACAAACCCCTCCCTGCTGTGACTGCAGTTCCTGGAAGGAAAGAGATGAACAGAAAGTGAAGAGAGAAGGAAAGAGAGACTCCCTGTCACCTCTCTCCCTGCTGCCTCCCCCCTTGTATTCTGTAACCCCATCTCACTGGGTTCCCTGTGCTGGTGCCATCGGGATGACACTACAGTTCTGGGGATTTGGGGGGCTCTTCACTTCTCAGCATTTCACACACATTTGTCTTTGGGCTGAAGTTTCTCCTGTTAGGCCTCTCAGTCAGAGCTGTACCCCACCCTGTTTGCGGGGGGGGGCGGGGGGAGATGTAAATTGCAGAGCAGGCAGAGAAGTCGCCCATAAAGGGTCATATTGGTCTGGTGACTGGTTCTGACCTGGGTCCCACGTCCTCTGACACAGGCTCATGTGCAGAACATGGGAGCTCTGGCTTGTCCTAAATGCTGTAGAGTGTGAGTTCCTGGAAAGGGCAGGGGAGAGGGAGCAAGAGGAGAAAGGCAGAGACATTGGAGACGAGGAATTGGGGGGAGAAGATGGAGAGAACAGAGAGACAATAAATGATTGAAGCAGAACAGGTGTCCCAACTCCATCTTGCTCATTACAGGTGTTCAGAGAGACAGGTAGTTGCAGGTTTTCCAGTGTCAAGTCTGAACTTAGATTCTAACAATGTGCGTTGAAATATCAAGGGGATCTCCACATACCTGATCTCTTCCCCCCTCCCCTGTTTTAGTATTAATTTTTATTTTGACGTGTTTGGCTTAACTGTGATCTTCTCTTTCCCCACCTGTATTGTACTTTGGAGTTTATTTTTATTTTGCCTCCCTTTTGTTCATGTCATTATAATTGTAACAGCAAAGGAATCTGCAGGAGCAAAAACTGACTCAAAACTTCATTTCCCCATCATGCCGGAACATCCTACAAACAGCTCACGCAGCTGGAATCATAACACGCAAGGCCCGGGGATGGGAGATGCAGGTTTCCCAGTGTTCTGTCCTTCTCAGATGACACATTCCAGCCCCTTGTGCCTCCATCCTGTACGACCTGCTGGACTTCGACACATTTATTATTTCATTCTATAGATAATGTGATTGTAACACAATGTGACTGAAATTAAACCACTTCCAGATGAGGAAACAACAAAGGAGAAAAGCCATTATTGCATTGGCTGTTAATCAAACCAAGATCAACTGCTTGGAAGGCACCTATGCACACCACTATACCACCAATGCATCTGGCAGGAGTAGCTTTCCTGCAGGCTCTGTGTGCTGGCAGAGGGAGTAACACATGACCACAGAGTTAGTGAGCAGGGTGGATGGGCTGGAAGCTGCCTGACAGCTGGGAGCAGAGTTACCATCCCAGAGTGACTGAAAGGGGGCAATGGTGAAAACAAAGCTCATTGGGAGCTGGCCCCACACCCACCCCACCCCTAGGAGAGGGGAACTGAAGCTCAACTTCAATCACAGAAAACTCTTCCCTGAGAAGGAAGGGGACAGCTTGTTTTAAAGACCAGGTTTGTGTTTGTTCCTGGTACATACGGAGGGGCTGGGTAGTGCTGATTCCAGCCCCCAGACTCTGGGAGGATAAGGAACAAATTCAGGCTGCCAGTGACCTGCAGGAGGGAGATGATCTTTTGACAGTGACGGACGCCTCGTCCTAAAGGCCTTTGTCAGCCCCCTTCCAGTGACTGTTTGGCACAGGAATGCAGCCCCCACTCCTGGGTCTCTCCTGGGGAAATAATGTTTCTGTGCAAAACACCAAAGCTTTTAACAGAAAGGAAGAAAAGGAAATGGCCACATGATGGGACTAGGACATGGGGGATGAAACGCACATGGGCGGCGAGTTATATACCCACGTGGTGCCCGGGCACCAGCAATATTCAGAGCCCTGGGGCCCAGCTCCACCAAAGTTTGGGGCTGGGTCTCCCCTCCGGCCCCACCTGCCACCCCCCGTGCTTCCCCCGAGTGTCCCCCGGGCCCCCTTGCTGGCCCCATGCATGTCCCTGGGCCCCGGAGGGAGCAGAGCGTCCCTGCCTCTTCCATGCAGCTCCATGCTGCCTCCCTGCAGCAACTGCTGCCACAGGGTCCTAGTGCCCCCCCTTCCCAACTCACTGCCAGGGCAGACTGACTCTGAGCCTGCCCTTCCACCTCAGACCCTTCCCTTTTCCAGCGGGACCCTCCACCATCACAGCCCCCCCACCCCCCGCAGTCACCACTCCTGCCCCATGCTGGGCAAGGGGACAGCCCCATCCCCCACCCCCAGTGAGGCTACAGTCAGGGGCAACAGCAGGGGAGGAGGTGCATGCAGCACCCCCCGGCACCCATAATGGGGGAGGCGAGGGAGATTCCTGGACCTGAGAAGGGCCCTAGGAGCACCTGCAGTGACAGTGGTGGGAGTGAGGGTGCTGCTGGAGGGGGGAATGAGGGGTTCCTCCCCCAGAGCTTGCTGCTGCCAGCAGGGAAAGGGCTGGGGGGAGTCCTCCTTTCTGGCCCTTGTCCCGGAGCAGCCTGCCTGCACCCCAAACTCATCCCCAGCCCTGCCCCACCCCAGAGCCCACACCCCCAGTCAGAGCTTTCACCCCCCCACCACATCCTCAACCCTCTGCCTGAGCCCTGAGCCCCTCCCACACCCCAAACCTCCCATCCCCAGTCCCAGCCAGAGCCTTCATTCCCCCCCACACCCCAACCCTCTGCCCCAGCCCTGAGCCCCTCCCACACCCCAAACCTCCCATCCCCAGTTCCAGCCAGAGTCCTCATCCCCCCGCACACCCCAACCCTCTGCCCCAGCCCTGAGCTCCTCCCACACCCCAAACCTCCCATCCCCAGTCCCAGCCAGAGTCCTCATCCCCCCCCACCCCCAACCTTCTGCCCCAGCCCTGAGCCTCTCCAACACCCCAAACCCCCCAGCCTCAGACAGAGCCCTCACCCCCCACACCCCTACCCTCTGCTCTAGCACTGAGCCTCTCCCACACCCCAAACCCATCATTCCCAGCCCCAGCCAGAGCCCTCATCCCCCTGCACCCTAACCGTCTGCCCCAACCCTGAGCCCCCTCCTGCATCATGAACCCCTCATCCCCAGCCCCACCACACAGCCATCACCCCACACCCCAACCCTCCGCTATAGCCCTGAGCCCCCTCCCACACCCCAAACCTCTCATCCCCAGCCACACCCCAAACTCCCTCCCAGAACCTTGGGCAGGTGGGGGGCAGAGTTTGGGCAGGTTCTGGGCACCACCAAAATTTCTACAAACCTACCGCCCATGGAAACACAAGATGCTTCTCCCATGTGCATTGACTTTTAACCTTGTTTGTGGTGGTGGTGTATCCATGTTGGTCCCAGGGGTCCTCTGGGGCGCCGGGCATTGGCCACTTTCGGGAGAGTGGGCTAGATGAACTGGTCTTACTCAGTGTGGCAGTTCTTATGTTCTAACTGCTGGTTATGGAGGAGACGACCTTCCAGGCTACACAGAACTGAAGAAGGGTGCTGGGTTAGCTCCACAGCTTGTCTCTTTCACCCACAGAGGTTGGTCCTCTGCAAGCTCTTACCCTCACCCGCCTTGTCTCTCTTGGACTCTGAAAAGTGTTTTCTCTCCACTCCCCTTGGAGAGACGTTAAGTTTCCCTTTGGGCAACTATCAGGCTGAAGCAATTGTATTGACTGTGACACTAGAATTGAAGATTTAATATTATAAATAAATGAGTCTAAACCTGAGGTTCTGGTTTTCACATTGGTTTTTCTAACTCCGTTCCCAGTTCTCTTCTAGAAAGGCCTTTGTTTGATGCCTAATAAGGTGCGAACTGCGATTGAAGGTTTTCCCACACTCACGGCATTCGTAGGGCCTGTCCCCTGTGTGGATTCTCTGATGTACAGAAAGGGCTGAGCTGTGAGAGAAGGTTTTTCCACACTCACTGCATGTATTTTTTCTCTTTCGCCTGAGGATATCCTGCTGTGTTGGGGTTTCCATGAGGATCTTCTGAGTTCCCCAAGAAGAAATAAATTTATCCACTTTCTTCCCTGGCTGCTTTCCTTGATCTGTTTTTGGTCTGTGCTGAATCTCCCAGGATTTTCCCTGCTCATGACTCCTGGACACATTCCTTTTCCATCGTTGAGATAATGCTCTGTTTTTACCCACTGGCTCAACATTTTCAGGCTGAGAATTCTGCTCCTCTTTCTCACATGCCATTGCATCACCTGCTCTGATAGAGACAGAAACCTCAAACAGGGATGGAAAGGGGAAGACCAAACAAAAACAAGTGCTGAAGACAGGTCAAATAAAAATCAGGAGCTGAACTCCCCCAAACTCTTCCCCCAAATAGGAGAGAGGAGGGGGATGAATTCAGCCTTCACCTCCCATCCAAATACGCAGGGGGAAGGGAGGAAGCTACTGCCTGGTGTCTGCTAGGATCTATAGGAAGCCATGAACTATATTTACCCTGACGATATGACCCCTGCAAGGGACAATAATGAACTGAGATACCTCCCCAAGGGCTTTGTTGGGCATCCCAGATGTTTCCTTCAGGCACTTACAGATTCTGAGGTGGTTTAATGTTTCCTCACCTGTGCAGGGAGATCTCAGGATCTCTCTTTCCTCTGAACCCTGGAGGTCTGGGACCCATGGCTCTTCCCCTTGTTCCAGCTGGGAGATCACATCACGCTGGAAAACTAGAAACCCTGCTCAGATGAAAGAAAACAAAGGAGTTCAGTTGATTTCATAAGACTTGGTCATAAAAAAATATTCTATTCATTTAACTTCAGTGCTTAGTGTGACCTGGTGGGCCAGGGGCAGTTCTCATTGAAAATGCCAAGATCAGGGCAGGCTGAAAAAGGGAGAGCAGATGCTCCCAAAACTGCTGGTTAACACGGAAGTTAAACTCACCGACCAGTCACAAACTGTGCTTCTGATCCCCCACACGGGTAATTGAGAAGCTGAAAAAAGAAATCACACGGCCCCCTTTATTCCATCCCAGTTCTCTGGGTCCTAATCAGCAGCTAGGTCCAATACAGTGAGAGGTTATTTAAAAACTCTGCTCACATAAACAAAGTGTTCCTCTGACCCCAAAGCGTCAGCCATATCACCAGGTCAGTATAGGTTTGGATATTACCCAAAATTCCATCCTTCCAGCCAATCCTTTAACATCTAAACTAAAGGTTTAAATGAAAGAAAGACAGAAAGAAGTTAAATGGGAACGCAGTCAGATACATTCCAAAATGGATATATCAGGTTCTTAGCAGTATTGGTGAGTTGCTGGCTTGAAAGTCCGTCTGGAACACATCCACAGTTTGGATGGGTCATTCACTCCTTTGTTCCAGGGTTCAGTTTGTAGAGAAGTTGCTCCAGAGGTAGGAAGGGGGATTGAAGACAAAATGGAGATGATGCAGCTGCCCTTTATATTCCTTTTCCCATGTGGCCTGTACTTCCTGTGTTCCAAACACAAGATTCACAGCACATGGCATGGAAAAGCCTTGGAGTTCTCAGTAGACAGGCATACCCCGGCATGTCTTGCTGACTCAATAGGTGTATCCCCTTGGTCCTTTCCCTGGGCTCATTGTACAGTTGATGATCGTCAATGGGCCATCAAACAGGCTAGGCAGTGTTGATCCCAATATGTCTGGGGGTGTCACCCAGAAACACTGCACAAGTCTGGAAATACAGATATACCCTACATATCTATAACTCACAATACAAAGGTGATACAAACATAGAAATAATATTATCATACTTGGCAAATCATAGCATTTTTACTGACACCTTACATGGCATATCTAGCACAATTCATTGCAATTTTATCAGATTATATTATTATTTTATTATTAATACCAAAGTGTCTCACAATTCCATACAGTGTCACACTTGGTAAAACAGTGAATTCCCAGGACCACTTCCCCAGGTCCTTGAAGATGCTGAACACTATGCTTATAAGGGATTGAAATACCCACATATCTGCTGGGAACACACACACAGACACTGTGTCACTGTGCTCACTCTTCTAGAAAATCATGATCAATTTTGTACACAGTATGGCTTGTGAGGTATCATTTGAAAACGCATAATCTACTGAATATTATCCTCCTGTTAAAATGTGTAGTAACACTGTATGTAAAGTTATGAGATTTTACAGTATGAGATTACTGAAAAAGTTACAATTCTGGGGAACACCCACAGACCAGTTCCTCAGAGACAGCAAGGCAAACAGCTGGTCAAACAGCCATTCTCCTGTAGGGGGAAGGTGCGAAGAAGACATTTACATTCCATCACAGGGACCTCTTGAAGCTGTTGTGGAAAACAACCACACGATTGATTTTGAATCAGCTCAGCCTGAGGTTCTTTTCTTAGTTAAAAGTGCGCAGGGGGCGACAGCTATTGGAATACTGTCCCCTGAGCTAAAAATCACAGAAGCCTTTTAAAGCTTAAAACCCCAAACAACGACACATATGTTGCACGTTAATTACCTTATTTGGAATATATTGCAAAATATGATGCAAGCAATGTTGGAAATAATTAAGAAAGGGATAGATACGACAGAATATATCATATATCATAATCGTAAAAACAGCAAATAAATCCATGATAGACCCACATCTTGAATACTGCATGAAGATGTTGTTGCCCCATCTCAAAAAAAGATATATTGGAATTGGACAAGGTTCAGAAAAGGGCAACAAAAATGATTAGGGGTATGGAACATTTATGCCAGACCTAACCCCCAGTTTCACTTGAGCAAACAGGAGCTATTTGACACTTTGCGATACGGCTCCTGTGCTCTGTTCCCAAAGTGTTCTGCAGCAGGGGAGGGTCTCTGGTAGTGTGCGTGTGTCACTGGCATATTGGGGTGATGCTGAAACAGGACAGAGTAGAGGTGGCATTGTGGGGCTGGCATGAACCTTTTCTCTTTATTTCCCCTTCCAAGAACCGAGGGGACAGGAACCCTTACCCAGCGAGGTCACCGTCTCATAGTTCTCCTGCATGACATCCCAGTAGAGGGCTCTCTGAGCGGGGTCCAGCAGAGCCCACTCTTCCCTGGTGAAATGCACAGCCACCTCCTCGAAGGTCACCGGCCCCTGAAAGAGCAAGAGTCCAACACTCAGGATCTCTTTCCCCACTCACAGCCCCACTATTTGTGGCAGAACGGAGCCAATCAAATGGAAGCTCCGGGTGGATCCCACTCAACAGAGTCCCACCCCCACCCCGCTCAGCGTATCCAGCAAATACCAGGGTGAGGGGACGAAGAGAGAGCCCCTTGTCTCTCCCAGCAGATCCATCACACACCTACTGGCCACTGACTGATACAGGAGATGGAGCCCCTAGCAGGGTCCAGGAAGAGATCCCTGGTAGGAAGCCCAATAACCTCCTCATTGTGAGGAGCGGGATATGAAGGGAGAGGCAGCTCCAATAAGCCTGACTCATGGGTGCCCCCTTCTTATCTCACAGCAGCCGCTGGTTAGTGAGCTCAGGCTCCAGCCCTGGGAGTCTGGTCAGTTTGACTAGCTCCATGCAGGTGGGCTATTTTCTTTCTTCACAAATTAGGGCATTTCCACCTCCGAACCTCCTGGGTCTGTTCCTAGAATCTAGGGCACTTATTAAATAACTCCCAGCAGGTTTGCCACACCCTGGCCTCCTCCTTTCCCCACCCTGTGCATTTCCTGCCCCGCTCCAACCTCCAAACCAGACTGTGCAAATCTTCCCATCTCCGGTGTATTTGCTGTCCCTCTCCTCCAGCAGGAACCCACCAGCAACCCCCCGATAATCTCTACCTGAGTTGGCTCCACTGCAGCCATTTCTCTTCCCTGTCCCACGCCAGGCTGGGATGAGCTGGAGGAAAACATGGACGCCATTCTGCAGCCTGTCTGGGGGAGAAGGGCAGTTGTGGGCGTCTCACAACCAGTTTTAGTCAATTTCACATCAGAATTCCCCCAGGCCCTTTCCCTGCAGACAGACACCCTAGATTCTGCCATGCTGGGAAATGTTAAATCTGTTTATTACAATGTAGTCCTGGCCACTGCTGCCAGGCTAAGCCCAGACACATTTTTAACCTCCCTTCTCCCTCCCCTCACCCCGTAACAAAGTCTGTGAACACAAGGCTAGAAAAGAGCAGAACCAAAGGAGTCACCGTGGGGGATTCCCTCGGACACTGACCCCACGGCAGCCACACCCCAGCAGGGGGAATATGGAGTCAGGAACTGGCTTTTCCTCTCTCTGATCCTTGTTTTGTCCACTGGAAAGTGGTTCTGCCCAGGGACGCAGCAATACATGTGTCTGGGTGGACTAGAGAGCTGGAAATCTCTCCCCCCTCATTTCTCCCACTGCCCCTTTCAGCAGCTTCCCTCCTTTAGCTCTCTGGGGAGAGCAGCTAATGAGAGCCCCTCCTCACAGGGAGAATTGCTGATCTCATTTGCCCCACTGTCCATCCGGAGTCACTCCTTGTCTTTCCATACAGTGACTCTGGATTAACAATGGTCTCAATGAAACCAGAGTTCAGAAAGAATGAGTCCAGAACGCTGTGGAAGGGACCATTGTGCGGCAGTGCTGACCCCCCTCCCACCTCCCTCACCCCCAGATCCAGGACAAGGACTGGACAATCTAGGAGAATGGAACGGGAAGTTCCTGCAGTTTTCAAGAGGAGAGAAAAGCAAAAATCTGTGATTTCACCTCACAGTGTCTGATAAGTGGCTAGAAAGTTATCACAGTGACTGGGCCTGACCGGGGAGTGTCGGGCAGTGCTTGGAGCCAGGATTCTGGCATAAGCTAATCAGGGAGAAGAAGAGGGGTCAGGAGCAGCCCCCAGAGCCCCAGCCAGCCCCCCCAGATATTACCTGGGACCCAGCCCCCAGAGTCCCTCGCCAGGGACCTCAGATACCCCTCAGAGTCCCACCGGCCAGAGAACCCCCACCAGATCTTCATTGCCAGGTTGGGAATCTCAAAGGGTTCCCCCCACCAAGAGACCCCAACAGCCAGAGACACCCCAAAAGGGACCCCCACTGGAAACTCAGTCCCTCACTGCCTGCCTAGGATCCCCCCCCCCGCCCTCCAGCAGGATCTGCCCTGCCCTTTGCCTGGCACCCCCTCCTCCCCCCTGCGGGATCCCCTGGTGCTTTACAGGGGCACCCCCTGGCCTAGCACCGGGGATTCTCCCACACACACTCTGTGCACTGGGCAGGGCAGCGATCCCAGGAGTCTGCGGGGGAAGCCCAGACAGAGCCCCTGGCACAGCACCAGGCTCCCTCTAACCCCCTGTCCCACCTCCCCAAGAGACGCCCACCCCGGCTGTTCTGCAGCCACCCCCCCCCCAGCGATACCCACCTCCAGGACCCACAGCCTCAGGGCTGGGCACATCACAACCACCCCCTGAAACTCCAAATCTCCAGAACCCACCAACCTCACTAGGGTACCCCCTGCCCAGCCACCCAGAGGCCTCCCCCCACCACAATCCCCCTTCAGCTGCTATCTCCCCACACAGCCCCACCCCCACCCAGCAACACTGTTACCTCACAGTGCCTGAGAAGTGGATAGAAAGTGACCACCGCCCCCTGCTGGCCAGTCAGACAGGCAGAGGGAGTCTTGCGGGATGCCTCTTGAACAGGAGAATGGAAGGCCTGGAGGGACAAAATAGGTAAGAAATGTTCATGCCTGTCACTAGCAAATAATGGCCACCATGGATAAACCCCAGAGGTGGCTGCATCTTAGCAGTGTGGGAATCAACCCCTTACAGAGGCCATTTGCCATGGGGTTTGGGATACTTCTCAACTCACACTGCACTCAGAGTGACCTCCTCATCCCGTGCCAGCTGGAGAAAAGAAAAGGGTCCAGCCAACTCTTCTGTAACTGGTTGGGAACCACCGATCTCCAAACAGGGGGAGGCCTCTGGCTTTGATGGGTATTAAATATCTGGCTGGTCTCTTTCTTCAGCAAACATTTTAACAGAGGTAAAGGAGGGACCAAATTATTCACAAAGGAGACGGGAAAGATGATCTCTGGGCAATTTAACCCCCTACAACATCCAGGATGGAGAAGAACTCAGGGCAACAGGTTCCCTCGAAGGAAGAAGTTGCTGGGATTTAGAAACACGGGGAACAGCCCCAAACCTGAGAGGATTTTTAACTTACATTTCATAATGACATAGAAAGAGGCAAAACCTGAGCTTTGAGAGCAATGTTCGGAAATGAAAGAGAAAGGGTGGAAATCTGAGAGATTTTGGATCCATTTTGCAAATTATAGAGAGGAAAGTGGAAAATCAGAGGGATTTTATATCAGTTGTTCATAGGAGGTAAAATCTGAGTGTTTCACATCAATATTTGATAAATGAATACGGAGGAAATGGGCAACATTTGCAAACATTTTATATCCAGGTTCAAGAATCTGAGAAAAGGTGTAAATCTGAGATTTTCTTAATATTTTATAGTTAGAGAGACAGGGGGAAATCTCAGGGCATATTCAATTAGAAATAGACAACTAGAGAGCAGTGGGGCAAATGTTTAGGGTATTTTATATGAATCTTTGAGATTTGCAAAGCAAATGTGTCACAAACTGCGTATTTGATAACATGAGAGAAAAACATCAAGATCTGAGGGGATTTTATATTGCTGTTAACGAACTAGTGGAAAAGGGGGACTGTTGGACTGGATTTTATACAACTGTCCAATACATAAACACAAAGTGATGGTTCCCCCACCCCCACCATTCCCATGGGCAGCAGGGAGCCCTTTGAGGAGTTGATTAAAAGGGCAAGGGAGGGGGAGGGGGAGCTGAAAGGTCCCTGGATAAAGGAAGGGGGCAGCAGTGGGGGACGGGCGGGTGATTGGCAACTGATGGTTGGGGGCAACTGTGTTGATAGTTAGGGGGCAACAACTGGGATTGGGAAAGGTGGGTCTGGGCAGTCCCCACGGGGGACACGTGCGCCTCCCTTCCCTGGCACAGAACAGGGATCTCCTAGAATATCAGGGCTGGAAGGGACCTCAGGAGGTGTCTAGTCCAACCCCCTGCTCAAAGCAGGGCCAATCCCCAACTAAATCCCCAAATGGCCCCCGCAAGGGCTCAGCTCCCAGCCCTGGGTTTAGCAGGCCAGTGCTCCAACCACTGAGCCATCCCACCCCCACTCCAGGGGCAGCCATGGGCTGGGGAATGACTCAGGGCAACAATTTCCCACCTACACAAGGACAAATCGCTGCAGATCAAATGGGTGGGAAAATGCCCCTCACTAGAGAAGATTTTAAACTGACGTTTGAGACTCATGGGGAGAACGGGGGAAATCGGGGGAGACGGGAGAGCTGATCATTGGAGGGGATGGGGGGGAATCGCCCCAGATTTTATAGCCCCGTGTGAGACACTGAGCGAGAAAAGGGGCAGAACTAGAGAGAATTTGTATCGGGGGCGAGAGGCAAGTGGCACAAACAGGGGAAGGATCCAATTAACCCCCCTCCCCCCTTCGCCCGCCCGCCACTCCCACCCCCCCCCGGGAATTTCCTGGCTGCACAGAGACAGTTCAACCCCCCCCCCCCCGCATCCCACTGACCTTCCCTCCCCCACAACTGCAGCTTCTCCCCTCCCTGCCTGACACCCCCCATCTCCCCCCACACCACAGGGGATCCCCCCCAGCCAGGCCCCAGTCTCTGCCCCCCAAATCCCACTGGGGCTGAGGCAGCTCTGAGGCTTCTCCCAGGTTCCCTGGGGCAGAGTCACTTTCCTGCCCAGCCCCAGTGCCCCCCCCCGGGGTCTCTCACTCCCCGGGGGGCTCCGTGGGAGGCTGGACACCGGGGATGCAGGACGGCAGGAATGGGGGTGACAGGCCTCCTGTTCCTCAGTCTCACGGCGGGACCGAGGGGGCTCGTCACTCTCCGGCTCGGGAGCGCTGGGAAGACCCGACCGTGGACGGGCCGTCGCTGGGGGGGACGGCCCCGCGCAGGCGCTGAGCACGTCCTTATATCACTTCTGTGGCGGGAAAAGTGCTGAGGAGATGGAACGCTGAGGGCTGGTTTTGGCGGGAAAAACCAGTTTGGACTGGTTTGAGCCTGTCCCCTGATGGTAAACAAGTCCCCTCTCAGAGATGGAGTCCAGGGGTCAATAGTTCATATGCTCCAGATTGGATCTTATTTTAAAGCCAGTGATTTACTTCATAAACATCTTATTAACCAACTAATTGAACCTATTGAACAGTTCATACTTCTCACACCTAACAATGAGATAAAAAAAGAAACATAGACAAACCTTGTCAGTAACGGCTAATGTCCCAACTCTGCGCTTGTTGCAGGGCTGCTGCTCAGGGACAGGAACCTCCTGGCACCCAGCCTCCACAATCACTCAGGCTGCACTTTCTGCACGACTAGGTGCTGGCTGAGGGGGGCATGAGAATTGGTGGCCTCTGCTGCAGGTGATGGGAATCGCAGGTATTTAAAGCCATGGCCTAGAGGAGGGAAGTGCCTAACTCCAGAGTCTGCAGTTGCCTAGGGCCAGGGTTGAGGATTTAGAGTCCCTAGTGCAGCCGTTGCAAGGTTCAAGCACGCTCAGCCCTGGCATTGCCACCCCTCCTGCGGCTAGTAGCTGCAGCTGGCTAAGGCTGGCCTCTGGGAACTGGCCCCATGGCCGTAGCCAGAGAAGCTACAAGTGGCTCTGTGACTACTGGGGCCATTAAGCTAGAGCAGCTAAAGACACTGGAGTTCACCTCAAGGAACAGAGGTCACCAGTAGGACAGGAACGTCAAGGGGAGCAGGGAAAGAGGGAGCAGGTCAGGCTGGCAGAGGGAGCTTCCAGCTGGGTGGGAGCATGTCCAAAATGGAAAGGAAACAAGTATGGGGAGAGGTGGTGGGGACCACGTAGCAGACTAGCATGTAGATGGGAGCCGAGGGAGAGAGGCTGATGGCTTCTGATTCCCAAGGGCTAAGTCCTGACTTTGGGGAGATGGTGTTTGCAGGTGGCTGGCTCACATGGCAGGATGGGGGCTGAGGGGGGGATCTGTCAGAACTGATCAGGTGTCTGCTGGCTTTAGAACTCTGAGCTGAGACTAGGACCACATGCCGTGACTGGTGACATTGGGGGTACTGGAGACATGGCTAGAGAAGGTCTGAATGAGGAAGGAGATAAATCTGTGGGGAGTTTCCTTGATCACTATGAAAGTTCTGCTCACTGTGGACACTGGTAAACCCACATGGCTGTACAGCTCAATAAGAAAACCCGGGGGCTGAGGGAGCTGTGTATGGCAATGCGTACAGTCATGGAGAGGTGTGTGATCAAAATGAAAAATGTCTCTGAGGTTCAGTAGCGGGTATGCTATGGCACCAATGGCACTGCCCCACCAGGCCCACACTCGGAGTCCACATTGACTACATAGGGCCTACAGATATGTTTGGTACCAGGACCCACAGAAGGTTAATCCGGCGCTGATTGCCTGAGCACTATTTCAGCCCCACATTTTTCGGTGGACCTCCCACAGTGGGAGCTGCAGAGCCCTCCCCCGCAACACACACACACACACACACACATATCCCTCCTGGTGTTGGGAGGGGAACAGGAGAAAGAACAAAATAAGCAAGAGAAGAAGAGAAAGGAGGGAGGGATGGATGGAGGAAAAGGTGAAACAAAAAGGACAAACCCTAATGTCCCCAGTGATTCTAAGGGACAAAATCTCAGGTGCGCAATAAAATTCTGCCTCCTTATGCTTGTGTTTTCCATGCCTAGAATTCAACTGTCACCACATGGATCAGACTGAACAGGTTTCAAACCTCCAGGAGGCTCTTACCTTCTAAACAGGGATGGCTGTTTTCTAGTAAAATCACTAAAAGGGAAGGAGAAAACTCGAAAGAGGTTCCTCCTGGCGCTCACGTCCGTGAACCCGAATACTCTCTCAGTCCTCAAAGAGAGACCTGGAGAAGGAGACTTGCTGGAGCAAAACCACAGGGGTCTCTGAGGTTTCCCTGGCCCCTCGCCCTTGTCCTGCCTGGCTGATGTCAGCATCTCTCTGTGAGGTCACCACCTCCCCACCACCTTTGACCAATAGGCTGAGGTCCTGCCAAAGGCCTTTGTGATGTCACTGCCACACCCCTCCCTTGCTGTGCCAATGTCCTGCCCCTGGCCAGGCACTTTGCAGGTTTGAGCTACTCCCTGTTGATCACCCCACTCAAGGAGCGTTCGTTCTAGGCAGCAAGCCGGCTAGACAGGGAAACATCAGACGCTGCTCCCAATGCTACACTCAGTTTTTCAGAAATTAGTCGACTTTATGGCCAGAAGAGACCATTAGAGCATCTAATCTGACCCCCTGCATATCACAGGCCTCCTGTAGGACACCATAGCTACTTTTGGGGCAAACGCATTCCAGAAAGGCATCTAGTCTTCATGAAATGACATCAAGAGATGGAGAATCCACCACTTTCCTTGGTAACTTGTTGCTGTGGTGAATCATCCTCACTGTTGAATATTTGTGCCTTTGTTGTAATATGAATTTGTCTCTTTTCACCTTCCAGCCATTGGGTCTTGTTGTGCCTTTCTCTGCTCGATTAAAGAGCCCTTTAATACCCAATCCTTTCTCTCCATTAAGGCACTTCAGCACTTCAATGAAGTCACCTTTCAATCTTCTTTTGATAAGCTAAATAGGTTGAGCTCTTTCAATAGCTCACTAGAAGGCATTTTTCTCCAGCCCTCAGAACATCTGGTGGCTCTTTGCTGCCCCAGCTCCAATTTCATTGATGCCGTGTCACCTCCTATGACATTATTGACATAATCTGTAACTGTATAGATCACCGTTGCGACCACTGTTCTATATTCGCAGCCAATATTGTAGAAAGGCTGTTGTGTAAGGGGTCTATGGAGCGGTTCTGACTGACTGATTATAATTATGCTATCTCTAACTGTGTATCATTTTTGTAGTTGATGTTATGAATATTGGCTCTATGCTGCCTGTATTTCAAACTTGTGCTCTGCTTCCAGGGAACACCCCAGCCAGACAAGTTGGTGTCAGTTCTGCCTAGCCTGCTTGATGGCCCATTACAGACCATCAGCTCTACAATAGACCCACTGAGAAAAGGCAGATATGCCTTGTGACTCAGCAAGCTATGCAAGGACCTGCCTATGGACAGAACTCTAAGGTTTTTCTATGCCATGTGCTTAGGGAGATGTATTTTCCATGCCCTGGTTCCTCGCTGACCCAGAGAGAACAAAGGAACACGAAAACAAAAACCTTCCCCCACAGATTTGAAAGTATTTTCTTCCCTTATTGGTCCTTTGGATCATGTGCCAACCAGGTTATCTGAGCTTTTTAACCCTTTACAGGGTATTTTATGCTACCCGTAGCCAGTGGTGAGCTGCAGCCGGTTCGCACCGGATCGCGCGAACCGGTTGTTAAATTCAGAAGCCCCCTTTAGAACCGGTTGTTCCCGGAGGGACAACTAGTTCCAAAAGGGCTTTTAAATTTAAGAAAAGCTGTAGCAGCTCCCTGCCCTTCCCCCAGCCCCAGCTCACCTCACTCCGCCTCCTCTTCAGAAGCTTCTGGCTTCTCCTCCCCCTCCCAGGCTTCCCGCGAATCAGCTGTTCACGCAGGAAGCCTGGGAGGGCTGAGAAGAAAGCAGCGGCTTCCTGCAGGTGAGCTTGAGCTGGGGCGGGGAGCGGGGATGCCAGTGGGAGGGGAGGGCTCCAGGCGCTGCGCCGCCCGGTGAGGTCGCGGCCGGACCCTGGGGATGGGCGGCGCAGCTCCTGCCTGCCCGGGTCGGGTCCAGCGGGGCGGGGGGGGGCGCGGCACCGCCCACCCCGGGTCCGGGTCCAGCCGTGGGGGGCGCGCGGCTCCTGCCTGCCCGGGTCGGGTCCAGACGGGGGGAGGGCGCGGCTCCTGCCTGCCCGGGTCGGGTCCAGCTGGGGGGGGGGCGCGGCTCCTGCCTGCCCGGGTTGGGTCCAGCTGGGGGGGGGGGCGCGGCTCCTGCCTGCCCGGGTCCGGGTCCAGCTGGGGGGGGGGGCGGCTCCTGCCTGCCCGGGTCGGGTCCAGCCGGGGGGGCGCGGCTCCTGCCTGCCCGGGTCCGGGTCCAGCGGGGGGGGGGCGGCTCCTGCCTGCCCTGCCACCGGGTCCGGGTCCAGCGGGCGGGGGGCGGCTCCTGCCTGCCTGCCCGGCCCCCGGGTCCAGCCGGGCGGCGCGGCTCCTGCCTGCCCGGCCCCCGGGGTTGGCCCCGGGTCCAGGTAGGATGGTAAGGGAACAGGGAGGGTGTGTTGGATAGAGGGCAGGGGAGTTGTGGGGGGGAATGGATTAGTGTCAGAGCGGTCAGAGGGCAGGGAACAGGGGGATTGAACGGGGCAAGCGGGGGGGAGGCAGTCAGAAAGGAGAAGGGGTTGGATGGGGCAGTTAGGGGTAGGGATTCCAGGGACAGTCAGGGGACAGAGAGAAGGGGTGGTTGGATGGGGTAGGGGTCCCCGGGTGCCATCAGGAATGAGAGAAGGGGTTGGATGGGGTGGCAAGGGGCAGTCGGGACAGGGAAGGGGGTGGATAGGGCATGGGTCCTGGGGTGGGGGCTGTCAAGGAACATGGGGGGGTTGGAAGGGGCAGGAGTCCCGGGGGGGCATGACCCCTCATGGGGTGAGGAGGAGGGAACCGGTTGTTAGCATTTTGGCAGCTCATCACTGCCCGTAGCTATACATTTATGACACCCTGTAAATAGCAATCTGCAGAATCTGATTCTGAGAAAGGGCAGGGTGAAGGGAAGTGGCTTCAGCAGATTTACTGAGCATGCTCAGTGCACCATAAGTAGCAAATTCCTACACGCAGCAGTTTCTCACACTACACCTGAGGCAGCATGAGGCAGGGGCTCCATCGCTGTCCAGACCCCACCCAAGAGCAGATCCCCAGGGGCTGCGAGACCCTCAGCTTCTGGGACCTGTGTGTGGAGTCTCTCTTCTGCCCCCCCAGGGCTGCCCCTGGGATCCCTCTGGCCCCTGGTGCCTGCAGCCTCTGGCCACTGCTCCAGCCCCTTCCTGGCTCCTTCAAGCCCAACCCAGGCTGCAGCTGCCACACTCACCGGGCCAAGGACTTTCTGAGGTGGGAACTAGCCCCATCTCTGCCAAAGCCCCGCCCCCAGGAGCTGCCCCGCCTCTAGGCTGTGCCAGAGCCCCGCCCCCAGGAGCTGCTCCGCCCCTGCTCTGTGCCAGAGCCCCGCCCCCAGGAGCTGCCCCGCCCCCGATCTGTGCCAAAGCCCCGCCCCCAGGAGCTGCCCCGCCCAGTTTGGTTTGTTTTTTTGCCGGGGTGTGTGTGATCCAGATGGAGTTAGAAGAAGTTGGGCTGCAGAGGCTCAGGGAGATTGAGGGGAACCCCCTGGGTGTCCCAGTGTTGGCCAGGGATTGTACAGCACCTAGCGCAATAGGGGGTCCCAGAGCTGAAACTAGCTATTTTTGCACTCAAAGCAAGAATATAAAAGTGCCTCCCCCCACTGTGCCACCCAGCCCCCTTGAAACACCTCCCCAGCGCTGCCCAGCCCTGTGGAAATAATGTCCCCAGCACCGCCCGCTCCAAAGAAACAAACCCTCCTTCCCCAGCGCCGCCCCACCAAAACAGGTGTGGGCCAAAAAGGAAGGTTGGGGGGAGGGGGAAGAAATGGCCCCCATAGGGTGACCAGATCACAGCAGTAAAATAGGACCTGCCCCCTCCCCGCTCGTCCCCATCATCACACCCCTCTTCAACCCCTAGCTCCCCGCTGGCCTGCTGCGTTCCTCCTAGTCAGTCCCCCACCCACCACTCGCCTCCTTTCACCTCCTCCCTCCCCGGCCAGAAACCCCCATCCCTGCCCCTTGAGCCCCTGCTGGCTCACTGCTCACCTCTGTGCCCACCTGCCACTTGCCCACCCGCTCGCCTCCGACTCGCCCGCCCCCCAGTATAAAGCCTCATTCAAAGACCCAGGGGTCACCATATTACTGCACACAGCAGTCACTCAGTGCAGTTGTAGATAAATCTCTGCATTATGCATTTTTGTATAACTTGCCTATGACTTTGTATTGAACCTTAGTAATATGTTATAGGGGGCCCCTAAGGGTAGTGTAATTAAGGTAATAGAAAAATGTCTTTTTGCTAGAAGTAGAATAAGATCTTCCCCCCACTTTGTAATCAGTTGCCCTGTGGAGTGAATGAGGTGGGACTGAGGAAGGCAGCACCTCCAGACAGCTGCACCCCTTGGAGAGGGGCTGGGAGCCCGACCAAGGACAATCAGACTTGGCAAGTGGGCTGGCTAGAGAAGAGCCGACACACTGACGGCCTCGGGGGTTAGGAGCAAGCACCTTCCTGTGGGAACCCCTCTGTGCAGCACTGGGACAACCCCCAGCCCAGAGAAAAGCAGCAAAAAGGACCAACAGACACTGTCCCAGATTTTGAATCTGAGAGATTTGCCCCTCTCCATCCGCCGACTCGCAGTTGACCTCCTCACCCCCCCCGAGTATGGACCCCCCAGGGGTCACTATATTACTGCACACAGCAGTCGATCACTGCAGTACCAAACATTAAAATACTGAAAATGGCGCCCCCCTCCATCCACCGACTCGCCGCTCGCCTCCTCACCCCGCCCCAAGTATCAGTGGCAGCAGGTTTGTAGAAGTTTTGGTGGTGCCCAGACCACTCAGAGCCTGCCCCCACCCCCCCGAACTCTTCCCCACACTTGCCTAAGGCTCTGCAAGGGAGTTTGGGTTGGGGGAGGAGGTCTGGGGTGCAGGCCCTGGATTGGGGCAGGGGATTGGAGTGTAGGATGGTTGAGAGGTTGCGCTCTGGGATGGAGTCAGGTGCAGGCTCTAGAATGGAGTTTGGGTGCTGGATGCAGGCTCCGGGCAGGGGCACAGAGTCAGGGCTCTAGGCACCAGCAAAGCAAGCAGGTGCCTGGAGCAGCCCATTTGCAGGGGCGGCAGCCGGCAGGGATCGAGCCTGGGAGCGGAGAACCAACAGGGAGCCCTGGGAGCTGTAGTTCCTTGGTTAGCTCCCTACCTATAGAGCCAGCCCTGGAGCA
Source organism: Mauremys mutica (assembly GCF_020497125.1). NCBI lineage: Eukaryota > Metazoa > Chordata > Testudines > Geoemydidae > Mauremys > Mauremys mutica. The sequence continues at coordinate 6,794,370 of NC_059097.1, read as the reverse complement.
GGGAAAGAACCAAATTTCCCAGCATTCCCTTGGCTGCTATCAACAGGAAAGGGAGGGGGAGGGAGTATGGTAGCCGAAACCTCATGCTGCACCTCGCTGTGAATGGAGAGGGGGGTGGCGCTGTGAATGGGGAACAAATGTGCCCAAGGAGTAGGCGGCTTTGGCCCAGAAGCAGCAAAATTCATCAAACATAGAACTGGTTCTGACTTATTTCCTTGGTCTTAAAAGAGAACAACAAGGACCTGAGTCTCCTCCCTGTCAATAACTCCCTGCTCAGCCAATCAGGGTAGAGACTGAGGGCGGGAGGCTGAGGGTTCTCACCAGGGAGCCCAAAGGATGGCCCAGGTCGCTAGTGGGGATCACTGCCCGAGCACTATTTCAGCCCCACATTTTGAGCACTCCCCCGCAACACACCCCCCTCTCCTGGTGTTGAGAGGGGAACAGGAGAAAGGACAAAAGGTGAAACAAAAAGGACAAACCCCAATGTCCCCAGTAATTCTAAGGGACAAAATCCCAGGTGCAGAATAAAATTCTGCCTCCTTAAGCTCGTGTTTTCCATGCCTAGAATTCAACTCTCACCAGATGGATCAGACTGAACAGGTTTCAAACCTCCAGGAGGCTCTTACCTTCTAAACAGGGACGGCTGTTTTCTAGTAAAATCACTGAAAGGGAAAGAGAAAACTCGAAAGAGGTTCCTCCTGGCGCTCACGTCCGTGAACCCGAATACTCCCTCAGTCCTCAGAGAGAGACCTGGAGAAGGAGACTTGCTGAAGCAAAACCACAGGGGTCTCTGAGGTTTTTCTGGCCCCTCACCCCTGTCCTGCCTGGCTGATGTCAGCATCTCTCTGTGAGGTCACCACCTCCCCACCACCTTTGACCAATAGGCTGAGGTCCTGCCAAAGGCCTTTGTGATGTCACTGCCGCACCCCTCCCTTGCTGGGCTAATGTCCTGCCCCTGGCCAGGCACTTTGCAGGTTTGAGCTGCTCCCTGTGGATCACCCCACTCAAGGAGCATTCGTTCTAGGCAGCAAGCCGGCTAGACAGGGAAACATCAGACGCTGCTCCCAATGCTACACTCAGTTTTTCAGAAATTAGTCGACTTTATGGCCAGAAGAGACCATTAGAGCATCTAATCTGACCCCCTGCATATCACAGGCCTCCTGTAGGACACAAGAGCTACTTTTGAGGCAAACACATTCCAGAAAGGCATCTAGTCTTCATGAAATGACATCAGGAGATGGAGAATCCACCACTTTCCTTGGTAGCTTGTTCCTGTGGTGAATCATCCTCACTGTTGAATTTTTGTACCTTAGTTGTAATATGAATTTGTCTCTTTTCACCTTCCAGCCATTGGCTCTTGTTATGCCTTTCTCTGCTCGATTCAAGAGCCCTTTAATACCCAATCTTATCTCTCCATTAAGGCACTTCAACACTTCAGTGAAGTCACCTTTCAATCTTCTTTTGATAAGCTAAACAGGTTGAGCTCTTTCAATAGCTCCCTAGAAGGCATTTTTTCCAGTCCTCAGAACATTAGGTGGCTCTTTGCTGCCCCAGCTCCAATTTCACAACATCTTTTTCAAACGAGGACACCAAAACTGGAGGCAGTATTCCAGTATCAGTCTCACTGATGCCGTGTCATCTTCTGTGACGTTATTGACATAATCTGTAACTGTATAGCTCACCGTTGTGACCACTGTTCTATATTTGCAGCCAATATTACAGAGAAGTGGTCATGTAAGGGGTCTATGGAGAGGTTCTGATTGGCTGATTATAATGATGCTATCTCTAGATGTGTATCGTTTTTTTGTAGTTGACATTATGAATATTAGCTCTATGCTGCCTGTATTTCAAACTTGTGCTCTGCTTCAGGGAATGATACCTTTGTTTAATTGATGAAAACATAAACTAAACACTTAGAGGATTGGAACTGATTTCAGCAGATGGACAGGTTTGCTAGGTTTTTATGCATTTGGACAGCAAAATGTTGAGTGTTCACATTCATTTCAAGCATCCTCATATGGTGGAGCTCCTGAACATAATGGAGAATGGAAATGTTTTTCTTTTCTTTAAGAGGGCACCTGGGTTTGAACAAAAGACCACTTAATCTGCAATCAAACACTCTACCACTGAGCTATACCCCCATTACAACAGGAGTATGGAATCATGATCTCCAGGACTTTGAAGGACAGACCCTGCTTCATCGAGCTCCTTTGCCATTCCCAGACCACAGGTGGTTTTAAAAATGGGGTTTGATTAAACTTCTTAAATGTGGTAAACACCACAGCTTGCACCCCCACTGCTATAGCTTCTCCCCATGACAGAGCTGCCACCTCCTGGGGAAGTGGATTGACTACACCAACAGGAAAACTCTCCCCCCGCAGCATGGAGCAGTGGTTCTCAAGCTGTGGGTCAGGACCACAAAGTGGGTTGTGATCCTGTTTTAATGGGGTCACCAGGGCTGGTATTAGACTTGTTGGGTCCTGGGGCTGATGCCAAAAGTCTGAGGCCCCCCCCACCCAGGGCTGAATCCCTCAGGCTTTGGTTTTGCCCTCCCCCCACTGGGGCTCAGTCTTTGGCACCCCCCCCCCCGAGTGGAGGGGCTTGGTCTCTCTTTCCAGGGCTATGTATTAAGTTATTTTGGCAGAAGGAGGTTGCAGTGAAAGGATGTTTGAGAAACCCTGGCACAGAGCATCTCCATTACTGAGCTGCAGCAGCATAGACTCACTGTTTGAAACATTGACCTGGCCTTAGCCTCTGAATATGTCTAGGCTTGGCTCCCTATGGCACCGTGGGTGATCAGACCCTGGAAGAACAGCCATGGAGACACCGCACACCAGCCTTGCCTAGCTGGCAAGGATCAAACCTTCACAGAAAGACACCCATGGTTTTCTAGCCCAGCTACCTGAGGCTTCAGCGACAACCACTTAACACAGGGGCCTTTCTACACTCTGGTTCTGTTCTCACTGAAGGGTCATTTCCAATTGTTTGCTCAGACCAGCTTCCCCAGCACACTCACTGCTGTGCAGCTCTGTACGTGTGGCCATGGCTGAACAGCAAGAATTCCTGCCCATTTCCCTACTGGCTGGAGCATGATGAGGGTGTGTTTGTGGTTAATGATGTTGCTGTAGATTGTTCATTCCCTGCCCTGGAAATTCAGACAGTCCCTTTTCCCGTTGTATTGCCAGCACCTCTGTGAGTCCAATAACAGAGGCAGGTTTTCTCTGGGCACTGAGATTTTTGAGAGCATTGGTGGTTCCTTTCTTTCCTCACCCTGGAGTAAACTCAGCTTTTTATTCCATCCTTGATGACTCATGGAATAACAGCAGTAGCATGAAGAGGAGAGTGAATATCTCACTGCCAGGGGGAAGGTGGACGCATTCCCTCTGTCTGACCATTGCCATTGCGGGAGAGAAGGTTTCAGTGGAATCGAATGCCCTGGCTCAGACAATAGACACAGGGAGGTTTTGCTGTTCATGGATCTGTGCAAAGGAAATTGTGTGTCTGTGTGAAAATGAGGAGGGATATGAAATGCCCACGTGGTGGTGCCTAAGGCAAAAGGGAACCCTAGAGGATTAGAACAGGATAAGTTCTCAAGCAACATGTTTCTTACTTTGCCCATCTGTTAGGTTTGATTATTATCGATGGAAAGATTTTGCCATTGGGTCGTGTTTTTACACAGAAATTGAGATTTACCAACAAATACGTAATTCTTCCAAGCCTGCCTAGTCTGCTGGTGGTGAGTTTAGAGGGACACACTCACTATTCCCACCCCCCATGCCAGGCCTGTGCTCTCCAGAATGTCAACTTCCCGCAGAGCTGGGATCCTTCCCTCATCTCCCCCCAGACCGCTGCCCCACCCCCACTTCTGGGTTCCCCTCCCAACACTGTCCAATGCCCCTGCTGGCAGGATCCCTTCCCGTTCCTTTCATTTCCTGCCTCCCCTCTGAGCAAAAGCTCTGCATTGTTCCCACACTAGGAATGGAACCCAGGCCGCCTGGGTGAAAACCAGGAATCCAGATCACGAGACCATACGGGACTTGTATAGTCAATAGCTCGTTTATAGATTCACACCCAACAATTCAAAGTAGCCATTCAAAAAAACTTCAAAAACAGACTTCAAAGAGAAATTGCAGAGTTACAATTGATTTGCAAACTTAACACCATTAATTTGAGCTTCAATAAGGACTGGGAGTAGCTGGCTCACGACAAAAGCAATTTTCCCTCTCTTGGTATTGACACCTCCCCATCAATCATGGGGAGAGGACCACATGCACCCTGACTGAATTAGCCTTCAACACTGGTTCTCCCCTTGTACTGTAAGTCCCGTCACTTCATGTTCCAATATATATTTATGCCTCTATCTGCAATTTTCACCCCATGCATCTGAAGAAGTGGGCTTTTTACCCACGAACGCTTATGCCCAAATAAAAATGTTAGTCCTTAAGGTGCCACCGGACTCCTCATTGCTTTTAATTCTAAGCTGAACTTAACCCTTTCAGTACCCTTACAAACTCAGATGCTTCTCACCACAGGCTGGCTGGTGGCTTTTCAGCCAGGCTCTCCCCTTTCATCAGCGCTTCAGTTGCTTGGTGTGGGGGTGTCTGTAGATGCAGGTGGCAGAGAGAGATAAAGCCTGGCAAATGTCTCTCCTTTTATCATGTCCTTTCTTCCCTCGTGGCTTTGCCCCCCCCCCTTCAGAGTCAGGTGAGCATCACTGTGTCTCTCCAAGCAAGTCTGAGCAATTTCCCTGGGGTGTCCTCATGCAGGTGAGTCATTGCATTGTAGCTCCCTTGCTGGACAATGGCTGTCGATGGGTTGTTTGACACCCTGTCTGGGTGTTGGTTACTTTCCTTGCTGTTGCCACTGGGGAGCTAATATTTGGCTGACTCCCCCACCCCCCACAGCACAGTGACAACCACACTGCACAATTCTCATAACTTCATATGCATGAATGGTATACATCTATGGGTAGAGAAATGACTTTTAGCCGATCATATCCTTTCCCTGATACCTTACAAGTCATGCTCTATATGTAAGATCACGATGATTATGGGGGTTACAGCCGCTCCCCCAAAGGTATAGAATGTCACACTGAGATTCTCTGTTCATTTGTTCTGTAACAGCTTTACAGAGATCCAATGACTGACCAATGGCATTTCCAAGTGCTAAAATAGCAAGCGATGTCGGTCTCTCATCGGCCATCAGCGACTGAAGATGTGGTTTAATGAGCCGGAGCTTCAAGGCGAGGGTGGCTCTGTCCACTGCCTTCCGTTGCGCTGCTGGGCCCCAAGTCCCTGGTGGCCAATATGTGACGCTGGGAGAAGAGAGTGGGGTGGCAAGTGGCGGCAGGACTTTTGCCACCAGGGTCTAGCTGCCCAACTTCCTCCTGGTACTGCTGGCCCCCCGTCGCCTTCAGGTAACCCAGGAATAGGGCGAGGAAGCAAGTAAAGCCGAGCAAGGAAGGCAAAAGTGAATCTTGTCTTCATGGGCCACTCGCAATGACGTCCTTTTTCTGTGCCACAGCTGACAACAACATCCCAGACAGAAAAGCAGGAGGCCAAAAAGAAACCGAGCAGCTGCTGAAGTAGTTCAGTTGGGAGCGTGCTAGACTAACAGGGTCTTCTATCCCACTTTGTGCACGGGTGGGATGTTTTCTGAAAGTGCAGCAGTGCCTTTAACTGCCACGAGTCCCTCATTTCAGGCTATGCAGCAGGAAAAGACAGCATGGGCTTCTGCACCGAGTTGGCGCATCTGACCTTTCATTCTTCTCTTGCTCTTTGTCAGCAAGGGGAAGAAAAAGAAGCTCTCCCTCAAGCTGGAGTCACAAGGGTGACGTAAGGACGACTTCCTGAGTGCCCGCTCCAGTCCTCTGCTCTGCCAGCTGACCCATTGAAGGGCTGTCACCACTTTCTCCAGGTTTGTCCATCAGTCTGTGCCAGGGTGAGCAAGAGCCAAGCAGATGGAGTTTCTGTAGTGTAGTGGTTATCATGTTTGCCTAACACACAAAAGGTTCCTGGTTCAAAACCAGGCAGAAACATGCTGGCTTCCTTTTCCCAGATCCCCTTGCTGTTCAGGAAGACGCTCCTCCTTCTCCTATTGGCCTGTCCATGGGATAACGCCAACCCCCGCATGACAGAGGGTGCTGACAGCAGTGGAGAAAGCACCTTGGCATCAGGCTGGAGAACCTAGAGGAGTGCGGTGTATCTCCTTTTGGAGGCTTGTTGCTTGGCCTCCTCTGCTGTTGGAGGTTGGCCGGTGGAGGCCGGCTCTTCCTGCTGGCCTCCTCTGCGTGACTTGCCAAAGGAGGAAGTGAGGCAGGAATGGGGCAAAAGAGGAAAGTTGAGCTGAGGAAGGCAGGGCAGAAAGTAAGCACATCATTGCGGCTAAATGGGGTTAGTAGAGCATCACCATTCGTTCTGCAAAGCCGGGGGAGGTGCGGTTGGCTGCTGGGAGGCAGAATCCTGTGCCTGCCTGTTGGCTTCCCAGGGGTGGCTCCTTGCAGCCCAGGAGAAGCGGGATTCTGGGGGGAAGGAAAAGCAGCAATGGCGAGGCTGAGGGTATGGCTACACTGGCGATTTGCAGCGCTGGAAAGCCTCTACCAGCGCTGCAATTAGTAAGTGGCCACACCTGCAGGGCACTTCCAGCGCTGCAACTCCCTGGCTGCAGCGCTGGCCGTATACCTCACTCGGCATGGGGAATAAGGATTCCAGCGCTGGTGCTGCAGCGCTGGTCATCAAGTGTGGCCACACACCAGCGCTGTGATTGGCCTCCAGGGTATAAGGTGTATCCCAGAATGCTTTTATAAATTACTCTCTTTGTTTTGTTATGCAGCCTCTCTTTGTTTTGTTGTGAACGAGCTCCGATCGGAGCTCCGAACAGAGCTCCTGTTTGCTGTGATCATCTGTACCTGGCTGTAAACAATCAAATGAGAGGCAGGGAGAGTGAATGAAACAGAACCGATCGGAGCTCCGTTGAACTGCTAATCTAAAACAAACACTGATCACAGCAAACACCACAGGGAGTGAAACAGCGGGGAGTCCGTGTTGGAGGCAGGCTGTATGCAATTAAGAGTTAAGACTAAGGGCTCATGAACATTTTGTGATTTTTCCAATCCAGGAAGCTAACACACAACAGTGTTGGCTCCAAAAATCCACTCTATCTTCCCCGCTCCCTGTCACAGTACACCACCCTCCACCCCCCTCTTTTGAAAAGCACGTTGTTGCACTTGAATGCTGGGATAGCTGCCCATAATGCAGCACTCCCAACAGCGCTGCTAATACTGCAAATGTGGCTACACACCAGCGCTGGTAGCTGTGAGTGTGGCCACACACCAGCGCTGCTCCTACACAGCTGGATGACCAGCGCTGCAAACTACCAGTGCTGCAAACCGTAAGTGTAGCCATACCCTGAGTGGGCTCCTTTCTGGCCGAGATGGTGGGTCTGGGAGTTGCCTGTAAGCCATAAGTGGACTTGGTGGAGTGAAAACCGCTGCTCCATTTTTGCTTAGGGCGGCAAAAAACCTAGAGCTGACCCTGCCTCCACACACTGTGAAGTAGGTAGGAGCGGATCATTATTATCCCTACTTGAAAGAGGGAGAAGCTGAGGCTGAGAAAGGAGAATTGACTTGTCTGAGGTCACACAGCCAGTCAGTGGCAGAGTTGGGAATAGGGCCCAAGAGCCCTGATTTTCAAACTAACCATCGGATCTTGAATTTCAGACACTGAATGACCTGAATAAAATGCTCTCAGATGAGCTCCAGACCAACAACAGTGACAGTAATTATTCAGCAAGTATTTGAGGAGAACTGCAACGTTAGAGAGAATCATGAACTGCTCAGAGACAATTAATGCAGAGAAGCAGCAAAATTCATCAAACATAGAATTGGTTCTGACTTATTTCCTTGGTCTTAAAAGAGAACAACAAGACCTGAGTCTCCTCCCTGTCAATAACCCCCTGCTCAGCCAATCAGGGTAGAGACTGAGGATGGGAGGCGGAGGGTTCTCACCAGAGAGCCCAAAGGATGGCCCAGGTCATTGGTGGGGATCACTGCTCGAGCACTATTTCAGCCCCACATTTTTGGGTGGACCTCCCACAGTGAGAGCTGCAGAGCCCTCCTCCGTCTCACACACACACACACGCACACCCCTCTCCTGCTGTTGGCAGGGGAACAGGAGAAAGGACAAAAGAAGCAAAAGACAAAGAGAAAGGAGGGAGGGATGGATGGAGGAAAAGCGGAAACAAAAAGGACAAACCCCAATGTCCCCAGTGATTCTAACGGACAGAATCTCAGGTGCGCAATAAAATTCTGCCTCCTTAAGTTCGAGTTTTCCATGCCCAGAATTCAACTGTCACCAGATGGATCAGACTGAACAGGTTTCAAACCTCCAGGAGGCTCTTACCTTGTAAACAGGGACGGCTGTTTTCTAGTAAAATCACTAAAAGGGAAGGCGAAAACTCGAAAGAGGTTCCTCCTGGCGCTCACGTCCGTGAACCCGAATACTCTCTCACTCCTCAAAGAGAGACCTGGAGAAGGAGACTTGCTGCATCAAAGCCACAGGGGTCTCTGAGGTTTCCCTGGCCCCTCACCCCTGTCCTGCCTGGCTGATGTCAGCATCTCTCTGTGAGGTCACCACCTCCCCACCACCTTCGACCAATAGTCTGAGGTCCTGCAAAAAGCCTTTGTGATGTCACTGCCACACCCCTCCCTTGCTGTGCCAATGTCCTGCCCCTGGCCAGGCACTTTGGAGGTTTGAGCTGCTCCCTGGGGATCACCCCACTCAAGGAGCGTTCGTTCTAGGCAGCAAGCCGGCTAGACAGGAAAACATCAGACACTGCTCCCAATGCTACACTCGGTTTTTCAGAAATGAGTCGACTTTATGGCCAGAAGAGACCATTAGAGCATCTAATCTGACCCCCTGCATATCACAGGCCTCCTGTATGAAACAATAGTGAGTTTGTTATGCAGGGTCCACCCCTCCCTCACTGTGAATAGTACATGAACCAGCCTTGTAATGGAGCTGAGATTTCCCAAGAACTTCAAGCAAAATACACCAGTTTCATAAAACAGATTTATTAACTACAGAAAGATGGAGTTTTAAGGATTATAAGTGGTAGGCATAAAAGAGCAAAGTAAGTTACCATGGAAATTAAAGATAAATTCACAATCTAAACTTTACACCTTATTACGCTAGGCCGTAGTTCGGTTATGCCACAGGAAGGCTTAATGCTCGAGCTGCAGCGCATGCTGGGCAGGCTTAAGGCTGGGCTCCCCATGGCAGGAGAGAAGAAGATGACTGGGGCCCCTGGAGGGGCAGGCTGGGGCTTCCTGGATCCCATTTTTATTTAACACAGACAGGACTGGTTCCCATATGGTTACAGAACTGCAGTAAAATGGAACAATTTTCAGCTTGTGTGATTGGAGGATACCTGGATGCATATTATAAGATTGTCCTCCATAAATGAGGAAAAGTTGAGGTGCCTTTATTATTCTTTGTTTCTATGGGGAATTTGCCACTGCAATATCACTGTCTTCCTGTCAAACAAACAAAACTAGAAAAAAATGGCAATGGGTGTTGAAAATAGCAATTCCAGTCCTAATAACCCCAGGGAAGCATTTCTTGCTCAATTTTATCCTACTTTTTCTACAGCAAATGACAGTGGATCAGTATATTTGATTTGGGAGAAATGAAGTAACAGCTGCCCAAATTGAGCTCGAGCACTCCTGAATTTTGAGGTGTTCAGATCTGGAAGGCAGGTGCTAGATTCTCTTTCTGAACATTAGCTAAATTTGGAAAGGAAAAGTCAATTTCTGCTTCCATGACTCAGAAGGGGAAATCCTCCTACATGCCTGGTGCTGTATCTAGATGTAAGTGGGGGAATGGTCCTGCTATTGTGGGGAACTTTCCTGGCTTCTGCACTACCCCGGAGAAGTGGGCTGGCAAAAGGATCTGAGTCCTCGCTCCCACTTCCTTTACCCAGAGGCCTCCCTGCCCTTGAGGACTCCTCTTCCACTCTCCTGTCTGGCAGAGTCCTCGTAACCCCAACAAGGCTGGGCCCAGGGTTCCTAGGGGACTCGACCCCCCCAACCCTGCTGTGGTCACCCAGGACAGGGGCTAGGGTGTCCCTCTCTTTGCACTGCGCACCTCCCTGACCCACTGATCACATCATACAATTGAAAGCAAATACAAGTTATTTAATTAACAATAAAATTTAAAAAATAAGAAAAAATGGGAAAGGTTAAAGGAAAACACATCACCCCGCTCTGTGGCAGGGACCATCACAAAAAGTGTCTCTGGACATCAGGGCACTTCACAGTCTGTTCCTTGTAGGTCCCAGGCCGCCTCCTCAGGCCCTGGCTGTGCTGCAGGGACGCTGCAGGCTGGACACTTGCTCTGGCGGTGGCCACACACTCTCAGGCTCTGGGTGGCAGGACCCTTCTCCCCAGCATCACCCCCGCCCTGTCAGGGTTACGATCCCCCTCCAAGTCTGGCCTGCAGGGCCTCTTGGCTGAGGCGTCTCCCTGTGCTGGGCCCACTGCCCAGGGTCCCCCTCGCTCTCCCCAGCTGCTCACCGCACCCAGCTCCGGACTGCTCCAGCTCCGCTCTGCCTCAGCACGGCTGCTGCTGCTGCTGCTCTGCCTTCAGCTCCCTGGGCTGCTTGTCTGGCCTCTCTGGCTCCAGTTGTTACAGCTCTGCTCCCAGGGCAGGGCTGCTCTCTCTGGGCTGTGCTCTGGCTTTGGGGCTGCAGCTCTGCTACCATCAGCTCAGCTTGGGTCCCCTGCTCTCTCCTTAGCTCGGCCCCACTCCATGTGACTCAGACAATTCCAGCTCACAGGGAGGACGGGACCCCCCTGGCCTCCTGACTCCTTGAATAGCCTGCCCGCCCTGTCAATCAGGCTGACCTGGAGCACTGGTCTCTTCACATTGTTCCTGGGGACTGTCAGTCTCAGGCTCCTGATTTCCCATCGACCCCTCCCTTTTTAGTGCTGGGAGCTAGCAACCAAACACCCCCACTGAATGTTAGTAAGGGGGCAACAGTCCCCTTACATAAAGCATCTAAATCCCCTGGGCACAGCTCGCCAGGGCACAGCTTGGGAGCTGCACTGGGAATAGATCCTGCAGGAAATCCCTTCCCCCCTCTGCTAGCTCGTGTTTTGTTACAGCCCTGGAGATAATCCGGCTGCCTGCACGTGTTCCGCAGAGAACAGAGGAGCAAATTCTCTCCCTGTTCACCCTTCCACAGCCATTAAAGGACGGAATAAACCCCCAGCAGCGCCCTGCCCCACGGAGTCCCCCCTGTGTAAGGAGAGAGATGTGCAGTGACTAGGGCTCCAGCTCAGCGTCACCAGGTTTATATAACTTTTGGTGATGCCCAGAACTGGTCCAAGTCCTGCCCGTCCTTCCTCGCCCCCCCGAAAGCGCTGGGGGGAGTTTGGGTACACGAGGTGCAGGCTCTGGGATGGGCAGGGGGTTGGGGTGCAGGGGGGGCGGACCCTGGGAGGGAGTTTGGATGTGGGCTCTGGGCTGGGGCAGGGAGTTGGGGGGCAGTGGTGGGCTCTGGGAGGGAGTTTGGGTGTGGGCGGGGTGTGGGATCTGGGCTGTGGCAGAAGGTTGGGGTGTGGCACCTATCTTGGGCAGCTCCCGAAAGTGACCCACACCCCCATCTGGCTTGAATTCCTACATGGAGGAGGCCCGGGGGGCGTGGGTCTCCTGGCACCACTGCCCGCTGGCACCACCCCTGCAGCTCCCATTGCTGCAGTTCCAATGGCAGAGTTGGCACTTGGGGTGGGGGCAGCGTGCGAGAGACACACCCCATGGGGGCCGCAGGGATGTGCCAGATGCTTCTGGGAGTGGTGCGCCATGCGGAGCGAGGGTGGGCAGGAATCCACTTTAGTCCTGCTGTGCTGCCGGTAGTGGTGGCAGGAGCCCCCAGGCCCTTTCAAATCATCCGGGGCCAGCTGCTCAGGCTTTCTGACTTCCTGATGGGGAAGCAAGGGGAAGGCACATGTGCCCCTCATGAGCAGTTCTGGGGAGTCTTTTTAGAGCTCCTGGAGTAGGCAGCAGAGAGGTGCAGCCTCACCACCAAGTCTGTTTCACTGGATGGGAGATGGGGCTGCAGGGTGATCTCCCACCTCTTGCATCCGACCAAGTGGGTATTCACCCACGAAAGCTCATGCTGCAAAACGTCAGTTAGTCTATAAGGTGCCACAGGATTCTTTGCTGCTCCCACCTCTGTGCATCCAGCAGCCTATGCTCCGCCCTGCAATGCTGGAGCCTCCACATTTATTTATTGACAAATAAAATTTGCAGAATTTTAAAATATTGTGCACAGAATTTTTTTGGTGCAGAATCTCCTCAGGAGTGAGACTGACTCAGGGAACCTCCTTGGATTGTCACTGCTTGGTGAACCACTCAGCCACCACACCAATGCACAGAGAGTGCCATGCCCCACTGCTATGTGGGGCTGGGGGCTGGGGTCGGGTCATACACATTCAGACTGTGCGCTCCCCCCGCTACAAACCGCTGCTGATTTCCCAGTTAGGACATTAGCTGTTACCGATAAGGTTTGTCTGTGTTGATTTTTTTTATCTCATTGTTAGGTGTGAGAAGTATAAACTGTTCAATATGTTCAGTTAGTTGGTTAATAAGATGTTTATGAGGTAAATCACTGGCTTTAAAACAAGATCCAATCTGGAGCATATGAACTATTGACCCCTGGACTCCAGCTCTAAGAGGGGACTTGTTTACCATCAGGACACAGGCTCAAACCAGTCCAAACCGGTTTTTCCCGCCAAAACCAGCCCTCAGCGTTCCATCTCCTCAGCGCTTTTCCCGCCACAGAAGTGATATAAGGACGTGCTCAGCGCCTGGGCGGGGCCGTCCCCCCCCCAGCGACGGCCCCTCCACGGTCGGGTCTTCCCAGCACTCCCGAGCCGGAGAGTGACGAGCCCCCTCGGTCCCGCCGTGAGACTGAGGAACAGGAGGCCTGTCACCCCCATTCCTGCCGTCCTGCATCCCTGGTGTCCAGCCTCCCACGGAGCCCCCCGGGGAGTGAGAGACCCTGGGGGGGGCACTGGGGCTGGGCAGGAAAGTGACTCTGCCCCGGGGAACCTGGGAGAAGCCTCCGAGCTGCCTCAGCCCCAGTGGGATTTGGGGGGCAGAGACTGGGACCTGGTGGGGGGATCCCCTGTGGAGTGGGGGGAGATGGGGGGTGTCAGGCAGGGAGGGGAGAAGCTGGAGTTGTAGGAGGGGAAGGTCAGAGGGACGCGGTGCGGGGGGGTTGAACTGTCTCTGGCAGCCAGGAAATTCCCAGGGGGGGGGAGTGGCGGGCGGGCGAAGGGGGGAGGGGGGTTAATTGGATCCTGTCCCTGTTTGTGCCACTTGCCTCTCGCCCCCGATACAAATTCTCTCTAGTTCTGCCCCTTTTCTCTCTCAGTATCTCACACGGGCTATAAAATCTGGGGCGATTCCCCCCCTTTCCCCTCCAATGATCAGCTCTTCCGTCTCCCCCGATTTCCCCTGTTCTCCCCATGAGTCTCAAACGTCAGTTTAAAATCTTCTCTAGTGAGGGGCATTTTCCCACCCATTTCATCTGCAGCGATTTGTCCTTGTGTAGGTGGGAAATTGTTGCCCTGAGTCATTCCCCAGCACATGGCTGCCCCTGGAGTGGGGGTGGGATGGCTCAGTGGTTGGAGCACTGGCCTGCTAAACCCAGGGCTGGGAGCTGACTCCTTGCGGGGGCCATTTGGGGATTTAGTTGGGGATTGGTCCTGCTTTGAGCAGGGGGTTGGACTAGACACCTCCTGAGGTCCCTTCCAGCCCTGATCTTCTATGAGATGCCGGGTCTCTGCCAGGGCAGGGAAGGGAGGCGCACGTGTCCCCCATGGGGACTGCCCAGACCCCCGTTTCCCAATCCCAGTTGCTGCCCCCTAACTACCAACCGCCAGTCACCTGTCCATCCCCCACTGCTGCCCCTTTCCCTCATCCAGGAACCTTCCAGCTCCCCCTCCCTTGCCCTTTAAATCAGCTCCTCAAAGGGCTCCCTGCTGCCCATGGGAATGGTGGGCGGGGGGGCAACAATGACTTTGTATTTATGTATTGGACAGTCATATAAAATCCAGTCCAACAGTCCCCCTTTTCCACTAGTTCGTTAACAGCGATATAAAATCCCCTCAGATCTCGGTGTTTTTCTCTCATTTTATCAAATACGCAGTTTGTGACACATTTGCTTTGCAAATCTCAAGGATTCATATAAAATAACCTAAACGTTTGCCCCACTGCTCTCTAGTTGTCTATTTCTAATTGAATATGCCCTGAGATTTCCCCCTGTCTCTTTAATTATAAAATACCAAGAAAATCTCAGATTTACACCTTTTCTCAGATTCTTGAACATGGATATAAAATGTTTGCAAATGTTGCCTATTTCCTCTTTATTCATTTATCAAATATTGATGTGAAACACTCAGATTTTACCTCCTATCAAAAACTGATATAAAATCCCTCTGATTTTCCACTTTCCTCTCTATAATTTGCAAAATGGATCCAAAATCTCTCAGATTTCCACCCTTTCTCTTTCATTTCTGAACATTGCTCTCAAAGTTCAGGTTTTGCCTTTTTCTATGTCATTATCAAATGTCAGTTAAAAATCGTCTCGGGTTTGGGGCTGTTCCCCTTGTTTCTAAATCCCAGCAACTTCTTCCTTCAAGGGAACCTGTTGTCCTGAGTTCTTCTCCATCCTGGAGGTCGCAGGGGGTTAAATTGCCCAGAGTTCATCTTTCCCATTTCCTTTGCGAATCATTTGTTCCCTCCTTTATCTCTGTTAAAATGTTTGCCGAAGAAAGAGACCAGCCAGATATTTAATACACATCAAAGCCAGAGGCCTCCCCCTGTTTGGGGCTCAGTGGTTCCCAGCTGGTAACGGGAGAGTTGGCTGGACCCTTTTCTTTTCTCCAGCTGGCACGGGATGAGGAGGTCACTCTGAGTGCAGTGTGGGTCCAGAAGTATCCCAAGCCCCATGGCAAATGGCCTCTGTGAGGGGCTGCTTCCCGCAGTGCTAAGATTCAGCCACCTCTGGGGTGGATCCATGGTGGCCATTATTTGCTAGTGACAGGGCATGGAAATGTCTTATCTATTTTGTCCCTCCAGGCCTTCCATTCTCCTGTTAAAGAAGCATCCCCCAGGGCTCCCTTTACCTGTGTGACTGGCCAGCAGGGGGCGGTGGTCACTTTCTATCCACTTCTCAGGCACTGTGAGGTAACAGTGTTGCTGGTTGGGGATGGGGCTGTGGGGGGAGATAGCAGCTGAAGGGGGATTGTGGTAGGGGGAGGCCTCTGGGTGCCTGGGCAGGGGGTACCCTAGTGAGGTTGGTGGGTTCTGGAGATTTGGGGTTTCAGGGGGTGGGTGTGATGTGCCCAGCCCTGAGGCTGTGGGTCCTGGAGGTGGGTATCGCTGGGGGCCTATTGGCTGCAGAACAGCCGGGGTGGGCGTCTCTTGGGGAGGCGGGACAGGGGGTTAGAGGGAGCCTGGTGCTGTGCCAGGGGCTCTGTCTGGGCTTCCCCCGCAGACTCCTGGGATCGCTGCCCTGCCCAGTGCACAGAGTGTGTGTGGGAGAATCCCCGGTGCTAGGCCAGGGGGTGCCCCTGTAAAGCATCAGGGGATCCCGCAGGGGGGCGGAGGGGGTGCCAGGCAAAGGGCAGGGCAGATCCTGCTGGAGGGTGGCGGGAGGGGGTCCTAGGCAGGCAGTGAGGGACTGAGTTCCCAGCGGGGGTCTCTTTTGTGGGGTCTCTGGCTGTTGGGGTCTCTTGGTGGGGGGAACCCTTTGGGATTCCCAACCTGGCAAAGAAGATCTGGTGGGGGTTGTCTGGCCGGTGGGGCTCTGAGGGGTATCTGAGCTCCCTGGCCAGGGACTCTGGGGGCTGCTCCTGACCTCGCTTCTTGTCCCTTATTAGCTTGTGCCAGAATCCTGGCCCCAAGCACTGCCAGGATAGACAGTGGGGCAAATGAGACCAGCAATTCTCCCCGTGAGGAGGGGCTCTCATTAGCTGCTCTCCCCAGAGAGCTAAAGGAGGGAAGCTGCTCAAACGCTCTGTCCCTCTCTGCTCAGGATACTGGGGTTCAGCTTCCTGGGTCAGAGGCTGCAGCCTCCATTGTGATCTGGGAGATCAGGCTTAGCAGCTGCTGCTCCCCCAGTGGGGTTCTGTGCTGGGAAGTGACCTGAATTAAAGCTGCTTCTCTGCCCGGCCCAGGGGATGACTTTCTCCAGCTGGTCCTAGCCCCCTAGGGCAGCCCTGGGCCCTGTTAATACTAAATTCTGAGCCAGAGTCTCCAGGTAACTGAAAGACCTCAGGGAAAGTCCTCGGGTCTGGCAAGGAAGTGACTCTGCACAAACAGCCCCTCCTCATTTCTCCTCCCAGTAGCAATTGCCAGGAGAAAATCCAGCCCTGGGAGAGCAAAGCCCCCAGGAATGGGACTGTCCCAGCCAGAGGGGCAGGGAGAGAGGACAGGGGAAGGAGAGACTGAAAGGGGCAGTGGGAGAAATGAGGGGGGAGAGATTTCCAGCTCTCTAGTCCACCCAGACACATGTATTGCTGCATCCCTGGGCAGAACCACTTTCCAGTGGACAAAACAAGGATCAGAGAGAGGAAAAGCCAGTTCCTGACTCCATATTCCCCCTGCTGGGGTGTGGCTGCCGTGGGGTCAGTGTCCGAGGGAATCCCCCACAGTGACTCCTTTGGTTCTGCTCTTTTCTAGCCTTGTGTTCAGAGACTTTGTTATGGGGTGAGCGGAGGGAGAAGGGAGATTAAAAATGTCTCTGTGGGCTTAGCCTGGCAGGAGGGACCAGGTCTACATTGTAATAAACAGATTGAGCATTTCCCAGCATGGCAGAATCTATGGTGTCTGTCTGCAGGGAAAGGGCCTGGGGGAATTCTGATGTGAAATTAACTAAAACTGGTTCTGAAACACCCACAACTGCCCTTCTCCCCCAGACAGGCTGCAGAATGGCGTCCATGTTTTGCTCCAGCTCATCCCAGCCTGGCGTGGAACAGGGAAGAGAAATGGCTGCAGTGGAGCCAACTCAGGTAGAGATTATCGGGGGGTTGCTGCTGGGTTCCTGCTGGAGGAGAGGGACAGCAAATACACCGGAGATCGGAGGGTTTGCACAGTCTGGTCTGGAGGTTGGAGCGGGGGAGGAAATGCACAGGGTGGGGAAAGGAGGAGGCCAGGGTGTGGCAAACCTGCTGGGAGTTATTTAATAAGTGGTCTAGATTCTAGGAACAGACCCAGGAGGTTGGGAGGTGGAAATGCCCTAATTTGTGAAGAAAGAGAATAGTCCACCTACATGGAGCTAGTCAAACGGACCAGACTCCCAGTGCTGGAGCCTGAGCTCACTAACCAGCGGCTGCTGTGAGATATGAAAGGGGCACCCATAAGTCAGGCTTATTGGAGCTGCCTCTCCCTTCATATCCCGCTCCTCACCATGGGGAGGCTATTGGGTTTCCTACCAGGGAGCTCTCCCTGGACCCTGCTAGGGGCTCCATCTCCTGTGTCCGTCTATGGCTAGTAGGTGTGTGATGGATCTGCTGGGAGAGACAAGGGGCTCTCTCTTCGTCCCCTCACCCTGGTATTTGCTGGATATTCTGAGCGGGGTGGGGGTGGGAATCTGTTGACTGTGATCCACCCAGAGCTTCCATTTGATTGGCTCCTCTCTGCCACAAATAGTGGGGCTGTGAGTGGGGAAAGAGGTCCTGAGTGTTGGACTCTTGCTCTTTCAGGGGCCGGTGACCTTCGAGGAGGTGGCTGTGTATTTCACCAGGGAAGAGTGGGCTCTGCTGGACCCCGCTCAGAGAGCCCTCTACTGGGATGTCATGCAGGAGAACTATGAGACTGTGACCTCGCTGGGTAAGGGTTCCTGTCCCCTCGGTTCTTGGAAGGGGAAATGAAGAGATAAGGTTCACGCCAGCCCCACAATGCCACCTCTACTCTGTCCTGTTTCAGCATCACCCCAATATGCCAGTGACACACACACACTACCAGAGACCCTCCCCTGCTGCAGAACACTTTGGGAACAGAGCACAGGAGCCATATCGCACAGTGTCAAATAGCTCCTGTTTGCTCAAGTGAAACTGGGGGTTAGGTCTGGCATAACTGTTCCATACCCCTAATCATTTTTTGTTGCCCTTTTCTGAACCTTTTCCAATTCCAATATATCTTTTTTTGAGATGGGGCGACAACATCTGCATGCAGTATTCAAAATGTGGGTTTATCATGGATTCATTTGCTGTTTTTACAAATATGATATATGATATATTCTGTCATATCTATCCCTTTCTTAATTATTTCCAACATTGCTTGCATCATATTTTGCAATATATTCCAAATGAGGTAATTAACTTGCAACGTATGTGTCATTGTTTGGGGTTTTAAGCTTTAAAAGGCTTGTGTGATTTTTAGCTCAGGGGACAGTATTCCAATAGCTGTCGCCCCCTGCGCACTTTTAACTAAGAAAAGAGCCTCAGGCTGAGCTGATTCAAAATCAATCGTGTGGTTGTTTTCCACAACAGCTTCAAGAGGTCCCTGTGATGGAATGTAAATGTCTTCTTCACACCTTCCCCCTACAGGAGAATGGCTGTTTGACCAGCTGTTTGCCTGGCTGTCTCTGAGGAACTGCTCTGTGGGTGTTCCCCAGAATTGTAACATTTTCAGTAATCTCATACTGTAAAATCTCATAACTTTACATACAGTGTTACTACACATTTTAACAGGAGGATAATATTCAGTGGATTATGCGTTTTCAAATGATACCTCACAAGCCATACTGTGTACAAAATTGATCATAATTTTCTAGAAGAGTGAGCACAGGGGTATAGACAGACACAGTGTCTGTGTGTGTGTTCCCAGCAGATATGTGGGTATTTCAATCCCTCATAAGCACAGTGTTCGGCATCTTCAAGGACCTGGGGAACTGGTCCTGGGAATTCACTGGTTTACTAAGTGTGACACTGGATGGAATTGTGAGACACTTTGGTATTAATAATAAAATAGTAATATAATCTGATAAAATTGCAATGAATTGTGCTCGATATGCCATGTAAGGTGTCAGTAAAAATGTTATGATTTGCCAAGTATGATAATATTTCTATGTTTGTATCACCTTTGTATTGTGAGTTATAGATATGTAGGGTATATCTGTATTTCCAGACTTGTGCAGTGTTTCTGGGTGACACCCCCAGACATATTGGGATCAACACTGCCTAGCCTGTTTGATGGCCCATTGATGATCATCAGCTGTACAATGAGCCCATGGAAAGGACCAAGGGGATACACCTATTGAGTCAGGAAGACATGCCGGGGTATGCCTATCTACTGAGAACTCCAAGGCTTTTCCATGCCATGTGCTGTGAATCTTGTGTTTGGAACACAGGAAGTACAGGCCACATGGCAAAAGGAATATAAAGGGCAGCTGCATCATCTCCATTTTGTCTTCAATCCCCCTTCCTACCTCTGGAGCAACTTCTCTACAAACTGAAGCCTTGAACAAAGGACTGAATGACCCATCCAAACTGTGGATGTGTTCCAGACGGACTTTCAAGCCAGCAACTCACCAATACTGCTAAGAACCTGATATATCCATTTTGGAATGTATCTGACTGCGTTCCCATTTAACTTCTTTCTGTCTTTCTTTCATTTAAACCTTTAGTTTAGATGTTAAAGGATTGGCTGGAAGGATGGAATTTTGGGTAATATCCAAACCTATACTGACCTGGTGATGTGGCTGACCCTTTGGGGTCAGAGGAACACTTTGTTTATGTGAGCAGAGTTTTTAAATAACCTCTCACTGTACTGGACCTAGCTGCTGATTAGGAGTCAGAGAACAGGGATGCAATAAAGGGGGCTGTGTGATTTCTTTTTTCAGCTTCTCGATAACCCGCGTGGGTGATCAGAAGCACAGTTTGTGACTGGTCGGTGAGTTTAACTTCAGTGTTGACCAGCAGTTTTGGGAGCATCTGCTCTCCCTTTTTCAGCCTGCCCTGATCTTGGCATTTTCAGTGAGAACTGCCCCTGGCCCACCAGGTCACACTAAGCACTGAAGTTAAATGAATAGAATGTTTTTTTTATGACCAAGTCTTATGAAATCAACTGAACTCCTTTGTTTTCTTTCATCTGAGCAGGGTTTCTAGTTTTCCAACTTGATGTGATCTCCCAGCTGGAACAAGGGGAAGAGCCATGGGTCCCAGACCTCCAGGGTTCAAAGGAAAGAGAGATCCTGAGATCTCCGTGCACAGGTGAGGAAACATTAAACCACCTCAGAATCTGTAAGTGCCTGAAGGAAACATCTGGGATGCCCAACAAAGCCCTTGGGGAGGTCTCTCAGTTCATTATTATCCCTAGCAGGGGTCATATCCTCAGGGTAACTATAGCTCATGGCTTCCTATAGATCCTAGCAGACACCAGACAGTAGCTTCCTCCCTTCCCCCTGCGTATTTGGATGGGATGTGAAGGCTGAATTCATCCCCCTCCTCTCTCCTATTTGGGGGAAGAGTTTGGGGGAGTTCAGCTCCTGATTTTTATTTGACCTGTCTTCAGCACTTGTTTTTGTTTGGTCTTCCCCTTTCCATCCCTGTCTGAGGTTTCTGTCTCTGTCACAGCAGGTGATGCAATGGCATGTGAGAAAGAGGAGCAGAATTCTCAGCCTGAAAATGTTGAGCCAGTGGGTAAAAACAGAGCACTATCTCAAAGATCGAAAAGGAATGTGTCCAGGAGTCATAAGCAGGGAAAATCTTGGGAGATTCAGCACAGACCACAAACAGATCAAGGAAACCAGCCAGGGAAGAAAGTGGATAAATTTATTTCTTCTTGGGGAACTCAGAAGGTCCTCATGGAAACCACAACACAGCAGGATATCCTAAGGCGAAAGAGAAAAAATACATGCAGGGAGTGTGGAAAAACCTTCTCTCACAGCTCAGCCCTTTCTGTACATCAGAGAATCCACACAGGGGAAAAGCCCTATGAATGCAGTGAGTGTGGGAAAAGCTTCACTCAAAGATCAACCCTTTCTGTTCATCAGAGAATCCACACAGGGGAGAGGCCCTTTGAATGCCGTGAGTGTGGGAAAAGCTTCACTAGCAGCTCAGACCTTTCTAGACATCAGAGAATCCACACAGGGGACAGGCCCTATGAATGCAGTGAGTGCGGGAAAACCTTCAATCGCAGTTCGCACCTTATTAGGCATCAAACAATCCACGAAGGAGAGAGGCCCTATGAATGCCGTGAGTGTGGAAAATGCTTCACTAGCAGCTCAAACCTTTCTCAACATCAGAGAATCCACACAGGGGAGAGGCCCTTTGAATGCCGTGAGTGTGGGAAATGCTTCACTAGCAGCTCAGACCTTTCTAGACATCAGAGAATCCACACAGGGGACAGGCCCTATGAATGCAGTGAGTGCGGGAAAACCTTCAATCGCAGTTCGCACCTTATTAGGCATCAAACAATCCACGAAGGAGAGAGGCCCTATGAATGCCGTGAGTGTGGAAAATGCTTCACTAGCAGCTCAAACCTTTCTCAACATCAGAGAATCCACACAGGGGAAAGGCCCTTTGAATGCCGTGAGTGTGGGAAAAGCTTCACTAGCAGCGCAGACCTTTCTAGACATCAGAGAATCCACACAGGGGACAGGCCCTATGAATGCACTGAGTGCGGGAAAACCTTCAATCGCAGTTCGCACCTTATTAGGCATCAAACAATCCACGGATGAGAGAGGCCCTATGAATGCCGTGAGTGTGGGAAATGCTTCACTAGCAGCTCAAACCTTAGATTTAATTTACCCTGGTTCCTCAACTGTTGCTACAGCTCTACTACCCATCAGTCCAAAGACTGAGAGAAATGGAGAGTTCCAACCATTGTCCTTTTAGTATCTTATTGTTCCTCTCTCTGTTTTTTGTGCTGGCCTTTCTATTCTATCATTTTCTGCCTTTGTTTAGTTGGTAACAGTTGGTTTCCATCACTCACGTTTGTTTGTTTAAATCTCTATCCGTTGTTAAATAAATTTTTTGCTTGTTCGATAACTGTACTCAGGTGCTGTGTGAGATACAGTAGCAATGGTCCACAGTAAAACTAGTAACCTGGGATACTTGGGGAAGAGAGGATCTGGGATTTCACCGAGTATCTGGTGATCTGGGCTGGACCCCAGAGGGGGACACATTGAAGGAACTCAGGGGTGAGGGTGGCTGCTGTAGCTCAGAGGAGGGTGCTTGAGTTCCAGCAGGATGGTGTCCTCAGCACCCTGAGAAGGGTCACAATGTGTCTCTATGTTGATCCACCTGTCAAATTCACACAGGGAAAGCTCCCGATAGCACAAAACTCTGCCCTATGAAATCATGGAACATGTGCTCTTCGCTCTGTGAAAGCATGTAAAGAATCCAAGCGCTGGAGGACAGGGTTTGGGTCCAGAGTGACCTAGACAAATTGGAGGTTTGGGCCAAAAGAAATCTGAGGAGGTTCAACAAGGAGAAGTGCAGAGTCCTGCACTTAGGATGGAAGAATCCTATGCACTGCCACGGACTGACGGAGTGAGGGGGGATTTGATAGCAGCCTTCAACTACCTGAAAGAGCAGCAGTGTGGGCTTTCTCCTGGCCACTTTTGCTGGGCTGGGCAGGCAGCCTGGAGGCCTTTCTAGAAGAGAATTGGGAACGGAGTTAGGAAAACCAGAACCTCAGGTTTAGACTCATTTATTTATAATATTAAATCTTCAATTCTAGTGTCACAGTCAATACAATTGCTTCAGCCTGATAGTTGCCCAAAGGGAAACTTAACTTCTCTCCAAGGGGAGTGGAGAGAAAACACTTTTCAGAGTCCAAGAGAGACAAGGCGGGTGAGGGTAAGAGCTTGCAGAGGACCAACCTCTGTTGGTGAAAGAGACAAACTGTGGAGCTAACCCAGCACCCTTCTTCAGTTCTGTGTAGCCTGGAAGGTCGTCTCTTCCATAACCAGCAGTTAGAACATAAGAACAGCCACACTGAGTCAGACCAGTTCATCTAGCCCACTCTCCCGAAAGTGGCCAATGCCCGGTGCCCCAGAGGACCCCTGGGACCAACATGGATACAACACCACCACAAACAAGGTTAAAAGTCAATGCACAGGGGAGAAGGATCTTGTGTTTCATTCCTTATGTCCTAGTCCCATCATGTGGCCATTTCCTTTTCTTCCTTTCTGTTAAAAGCTTTGGTGTTTTGCACAGAAACATTATTTCCCCAGGAGAGACCCAGGAGTGGGAGCTGCATTCCTGCACCAAACAGTCACTAGGAGGGGGTAGACGAAGGCCTTTAGGACGAGGCGTCCGTCACTGTCAAAAGATCATCTCCCTCCTGCAGGTCACTGGCAGCCTGAATTTGTTCCTTATCCTCCCAGAGTCTGGGGGCTGGAATCAGCACTACCCAGCCCCTCCGTATGTAGCAGGAACAAACACAAACCTGGTCTTTAAAACAAGCTGTCCCCTTCCTTCTCAGGGAAGATTTTTCTATGATTGAAGTTGAGTTTCAGTTCCCTTCTCCTAGGGGCGGGGCGGGTGTGGGGCCAGCTCCCAGTGAGATCTGTTTTCACCTTTGCTCCCTTTCAGTTATTCTGGGATCCTAACTCTGCTCCCAGCTGTCAGGCAGCTTCCAGCCCATCCACCCTGCTCACTAACTCTGTGGTCATGTGTCACTCCCTCTGCCAGCACAGAGAGCCTGCAGGAAAGCTACTCCTGCCAGATGCATTGGTGGTATAGTGGTGTGCGTAGGTGCTTTCCAAGCCGTTGATCTGGGTTTGATTCCCAGCCAATGCAATAATGGCTTTTCTCTTCTGTTGTTTCCTCATCTGGAAGTGGTTTAATTTCAGTCACATTGTGTTACAATCACATTATCTATAGAATGAGACAATAAATGTGTCAAAGTCCAGCAGGTCATACAGGATGGAGGCACACAAGGGGCTGGAATGTGTCATCTGAGAAAGACAGAACACTTGGAAACCTGCATCTCCCATCCCCTGGCCTTGTGTGTTATGATTCCAGCTGCGTGAACTGTTTGTAGGCTGTTCCGGCATGGTGGGGAAATGAAGTTTTGAGTCAGTTTTTGCTTCTGCCGATTCCTTTGCTGTTACAATTATAATGACATGAACAAAAGGGAGGCACAATAAACATAAACCCCAAATTGCAATACAGGTGGGGAAAGGGAAGATCACGGTTAAGCCAAACACGTCAAAATAAAAATTAATACTAAAAAAGGGGAGGGGGAAGAGATCAGGTATGTGGAGATACCCTTGATA
Organism: Mauremys mutica; assembly: GCF_020497125.1. Lineage (NCBI taxonomy): Eukaryota > Metazoa > Chordata > Testudines > Geoemydidae > Mauremys > Mauremys mutica. Next base: position 6,770,073 of record NC_059097.1, on the reverse strand, counting down.
GTTCAACGCACATTGTTAGAATCAACATTCAGACTTGACACTGGAAAACCCGCAACTACCTGTCTCTCTGAACACCTGTGATGAGCAAGATGGAGTTGGGACACCTGTTCTGCTTCAATCATTGATTGTCTCTCTGTTCTCTCCTTCTTCTCCCCCCAATTCCTCGTCTCCAATGTCTCTGCCTTTCTCCTCTTGCTCCCTCTCCCCTGCCCTTTCCAGGAACTCACACTCTACAGCATTTAGGACAAGCCAGAGCTCCCATGTTCTGCACATGAGCCTGTGTCAGAGGACGTGTGACCCCAGTCAGAACCAGTCACCAGATCAATATGACCCTTTATGGGCGACTTCTCTGCCTGCTCTGCAATTTACATCTCCCCTGCCCCCCCGCCCCACAAACAGGGTGGGGTACAGCTCTGACTGAGAGGCCTAACAGGAGAAATTTCAGCCCAAAGACAAATTTGTGTGAAATGTTGAGAAATGAAGAGCCCCCCCCAGAACTCTAGTGTCACCCCCCATGGCACCAGCACAGGGAACCCAGTGAGATGGGGTTACAGAATACAAGGTGGGAGGCAGCAGGGAGAGACGTGACAGGGAATCTCTCTTTTTCTTTCTCTCTTCACTTTCTGTTCTTCTCTTTCCTTCCAGGAACTGCAGTCACAGCAGGGAAGGGTTTGTCTCCGTGTCTGTCACGGAGGTGGTGGAAGTGACGGATTCTGTGACTTCCTGCAACCTCTGTGACTTCTGCAGTGGCCACAGTGGCTGACTCCAGGGCCACTCAATCATCTGGCTCCGGGGACCGCCCAGATTTGACTCCTTCTGCCTATCTTCCTTCGCCCTCAGTGTCTTTCCTTCCCCATTGGGGACATGCAGAGATGAACCCCAGTCAGTCTGTGTCACAGAGAGTCTGTATCTCCTAAGGAATGTGGGTGAAGGAGTCCAGCTGAGAACTGAATTAACTCTGCTCACCTGGGTTAGAAACTTGTTTATTTTGAGCAGATAGTGGGAAATGGGACAATAATTCAGACCCAAGAGGCAAGGCAGAGGCTTCATGCTCTTGATCTCCAGGAAGGGAGAGAGGATCCCCAGGAAGGAACAGAGCTTCCTTTAGTCTCAAGCTGGGGTCTCCTGGAAGTTGGAAAAGACCCTGGGTCACTGAGGATCTCATGGGACCGTGCTGCTCCAGAGACTCCAGAGTCCTGGGTGCGGGGAGGGTGTCACTGCACAGCCTGAAATGGAAGGGAGGACCCTGGAAGGGACGGGGAGGAACAGAAAATGGAGAGGAATGAAACAGAGCAAACCCCTCTTCTCTCTCCCCTCCCCAGCAAGAAATGTTATCAGTGGGGAAACTCCCCACCATGAATGGCAGAGACCACAGAGACATTCACCTCACACTGAGCAGTAGGGTGACCAGACACCAAGTGTGAAAAATCAGGAGGGAGGGTGGGGGGTAATTGGTGCCTATAGAAGACAGAGCCCCAAATATCAGGACTGTGCCTACAAAATCAGGCCATCTGGTCACCCTGCTGAGCAGCGATAGACTTGTTGTCTCCTATCCCAGTGAGAGCAAAGAGCTGCCAGAGCTGGAGCTGTGGGCTGCTGCGCTTTCCTTCCCAGAGGCTGGAATAATTTGCAGCACAGAGACCTGGCTCGGGGCTGATCAGGTGGAAGATCTGCCTACCCCTGTGTGTGTGTGTGGGGGGGGGTCCTCGGGGGGAGAGTCCGAGCCGGGGCAGGGCCTGGGGGCAGAGCACAGGCGGGGCCATGGGCTGGGTACTGGTGGCTCCCCCACTGCTCGGGAGGGTCTGTCGGTGGCACTCTGAAGGCGGCAGGCTGCAGCCCAGCCCCCCTCCAAAGGGGGGTGCATCACATCCAGCATTTCTTGCCCCCTCAGCCTCGCCGAGCCCCTTAGACCCACCACCCATGTGCAGTGTCACTGGTAAATACGGTCAGAGGAGACTCAGGGGGTCTGGGGGGTGAAATACCTGCACGAAACTGGCTGCCTGAGCCCAGCCCTCAGTGAGTAAATCCTCAGACATCTCACCCCTGGGTTTGTCATGTCAGGCTCCAGCAAACCAGTCCCTCTGTGTGAGGGGAGGGGCCATGCAATAGACCCGGGAGGGGAGGCAGCTCCGTGCTCTGCCCCTACCCCAGGCAGCACATGGAGCCCTCTGCTCCCCTCCCCCCACAACGGGTGTGCAGACATGTGCCAGCAGCACTAAGGTGGCTCCCTGCCCACTCTGCCTCCGTCCCTCCGTGTCACTCCCAGAAGTGGCTGGCATGTCCCAGCATCCCCTGGGGCGGGGGGAGTGTCTCTATGTGCTGCCCCGCCTTGAGTACCAACTCTGCAGCTCCCATTGGCCAGGAACTGCAGCCAATGGGAGCTCAGGGGTCAGCGCCTGCAGGCAGCGGCGCACAGAGACCTCCTGGCCCTGCCCACCTAGGAGCTGCTGCCGGAGGGTTGTGTGTACCGGTCACTTTGGGAGCTGCAGTGCCCGGGGTAAGCGCCACCCCTCCTGCACCCCAACCCCCTCCCCCAGCACAGAGCCCGCACCCCACACCCAAATCTCGTCCCAGAGCTTTGCTTGTCGTCCTTTCACCAGAACCATCCTTCCTCTCCTGGGCTGCAAGTAGCCACCCCTGGGAAGCCAAGAGGCAGGCACAGGATTCTGCCTCCCAGCAGCCAACCGCACCTCCCCCGGCTTTGCAGAACGAATGGTGACGCTCTACTAACCCCACTTAGCCGCACTGAGGCGCTTAGCTTCTGCCCTGCCTTCCTCAGCTCGACTTTCCTCTTTTGCCCCATTCCTGCCTCACTTCCTCCTTTGGCAAGTCACGCAGAGGAGGCCAGCAGGAAGAGCCGGCCTCCACCGGCCAACCTCCCAGGGCAGAGGAAGCCAAGCCACAAGGCTTCAAAAGGCGACCGGCCCAGATCCTCTAGCTTTCCCCTGCTGAGGCCAAGGCTCTTTCTCAGCTCATTTCACCACCCTCTGTCCTGCAGGGGTTGGGCTTATCGCAGGTGTTACCTGAAATTGGGCCAACTAGTCAGCGTAGGGAGGACTAATGACCCACCAGAGTTTGGCAGAAAGCAGCACGTTAATTATACTGACAGCTAAGCTCAAAAGAAGGCAGGGGTCACACTCACACTCCCATACTCACGCTCCCAGGACTGGCTCGGCACTGGAGATGTCAGGATTCTGCCAGGTAAGTGTCCCCCAGCGCCAAGATGGACGGTGCGATGCAGGTAAGTCTTCCCGAGGCGCGATGGAATGTAACGCAGCGAACCACTGGCCAGGCGGTCGGGGCGAAGGGCATTCACTGGAGGTACCAGCTTGTGAGTGCACAGCTGAGCACAGGGCCCCTTCCCCTTTTAAGGACCTGCTCCTCATGGCCTGCGACTAGAGATGACTTGGCTGCATCTGGTGGGTCACACTCCACCTTGGGCAGTGTCCATGCTCTGGGTGTGTGATCGCTGCCTAATGAGAGTCCCAGACACCTTGTCTACCTGGAAGCTCTTCTGATCTTCAACCAGCCCATTCATCCCACAAGCATTGCAGGAGGGAGGGGGAGGAGGAGGGGGAAAGCCACTTCACAGGCATTCAGAGAGGGAGAAGAGACAAAAGCAGGAGGGAGGGGAAGGATAACAGACCTATTGAGCATAGAAATCACTGCTGCTCCTACAACAGCAGGGACAGGCCACTAGGAGCTGAGAAAAGGAAGCCATCATGTTTCTGCCTGGCTTCAGACCAGGGACCTTTTGCGTGTCAGGCAAACGTGATAACCATTACACTACAGAAACTATGTCATGGGGCTCTGCCCCTCCCTTCATAAGAACATAAGGTCCATCCAACCCCATATCCTATCTGCCAACAGTGGCCAATGCCAGGTACCCCAGAGGGACTGAGCCTAACAGGCAATGATCAAGTGATCTCTCTCCTGCCATGCATCTCCATCCTCTGACAAACAGAGGCTAGGGACACCATTCCTTACCCATCCTGGCTAATAGCCATTAATGGACTTAACCTCCATTAATTTATCTGCAAAAAGAACAAGGAGAACATGTGGCACCTTAGAGACTAACAAATGTATTTCAGTATAAGCTTTTGTGGGCTAAAACCCACTTCATTAGATGCATGCAGTTAAAAATACAGTAGGAAGATATATATACACACAGAGAATGTGAAAAAATGGGTGTTGCCATACACACTATAACGAGAGTGATCAGTTAACGTGAACTGTTATCAGCAGGAGAAAAAAACCTGGTGTTGGGAGGGGAACAGGAGAAAGGACAAAGGAAGCAAGAGATGAAGAGAAAAGAGGGATCAGACAGTGGATGGAGCAAGAGGTGAAACAAAAAGGACAAACCCCAATGTCCCCAGTGATTCTCAGGGACAGAATCCCAGGTGCGCAATAAAATTCTGCCTCCTTAAGCTCGTGTTTTCCATGCCTAGAATTCAACTGTCACCAGATGGATCAGACTGAACAGGTTTCAAACCTCCAGGAGGCTCTTACCTTCTAAACAGGGACGGCTGTTTTCTAGTAAAATCACTAAAAGAGAAGGAGAAAACTTGAAAGAGGTTCCTCCTGGCGCTCACGTCCGTGAACCCGAATACTCCCTCAGTCTTCAAAGAGAGACCTGGAGAAGGAGACTTGCTGAAGCAAAGCCACAGGGGTCTCTGAGGTTTCCCTGGCCCTTCGCCCCTGTCCTGCCTGGCTGATGTCAGCATCTCTCTGTGAGGTCACCACCTCCCCACCACCTTGGACCAATAGTCTGAGGTCCTGCAAAAGGCCTTTGTGATGTCACTGCCGCACCCCTCCCTTGCTGTGCCAATGTCCTGCCCCTGCCCAGGCACTTTGGAGGTTTGAGCTACTCCCTGTGGATCACCCCACTCAAGGAGCGTTCGTTCTAGGCAGCAAGCCGGCTAGACAGGGAAACATCAGACCCTGGTCCCAATGCTACACTCAGATTTTCAGAAATTAGTCGACTTTACGGCCAGAAGAGACCATTAGAGCATCTAATTTGATCCCCTGCATATCACAGGCCTCCTGTAGGACACAAGAGCTACTTTGGGGGCAAACACATTCCAGAAAGGCATCTAGTCTTCATGAAATGACATCAGGAGATGGAGAATCCATCACTTTCCTTGGTAGCTTGTTCCTGTGGTGAATCATCCTCGCTGGTGAACATTTGTGCCTTAGTTGTAATACGAATTTGTCTCTTTTCACCTTCAGGCCACGGGGTCTTGTTAGGCCTTTCTCTGCTAGATTAAAGAGTCCTTTAATATCCAATCTTTTCTCTCCATTAAGGCACTTCAACACTTCAGTGAAGTCACCTTTCAATCTTCTTTTGATAAGCTAAACAGGTTGAGCTCTTTCAATAGCTCCCTAGAAGGCATTTTTCTCCGGCCCTCAGAACCTTTGGTGGCTCTTTGCTGCCCCAGCAGAGCAGTTTGCAGGGACCACTGGAGCGGTTCATGGAATGGCTGGTGGAGCGGAGTGGCTCAGACTCCCTGCTTGCGAGAGGGGAAGTTTTGCCTCCTAGAGGCGCCTGGGGTGGGTGGTATGTAATTGTCCCAGGTCACTGGGTGGGGGCTCGAGCCAGTTTTGCATTGTGTTATTGAAACAGAACCCCTGGATACTGAACCCGGCCCTTGTTTCTGCCAACTCAGAGGGGCAGAAGGGTTACAGGAATTTATCACACAACCCTCCCTGCTCCCCAGGGCCCCACGGGGAGAAGCTAGAGAAGGGGGAGTCATTCCTCCCCTGCGCTCCCAGAAGAGCTGCTAGGACTCCTTCCTGCCAGCTACTCACCCCTGGATCCATCCTCAGCTCCTGGGATCGTCCTGCTCCAAAGGCTCCAGAAGCCTGGGGTGGGGGGGGGGGAGGGCGTCACTGCACCGTCTGACACACAAGGGAGGTTTCTGGAATTGAAGGAAGGAGCAGAAAACGGAGAGGAAAGAAACAGAGAGAAAACGCCTCGTCTCTCCCCTCCCCCTCCCAGCAAGAAATGTTACCAAGGACCAGCGTTAGGGGAAATGGTGCCCTGGGCAAAACTTGTACGTTGGCACTTCCCCATCGCCCCTGGATGATCCCCCTGCCCCTTTACCCCCAGCTCCTGCACTCCCAACCCTTGCGCCTCCCCCACCCCTAACTCTGCCCCCTCCTGTGCCCTAACCCCTACGCTGTGTCCCCTTTGCCCTTAACTCCTGCACTCCCCTCCTGTGCCCCCAGCCACTGCCCCTCTCCTGCACCCCTTCACCCCAACCCCTGCGCCCCCTCCTGTGCCCCCAGCCACTGCCCCCCTCCTACAGCCCCTTCACCCCTAACCCCTGCGCCCCCTCCTGTGCCCCCAGCCACTGCCCCTCTCCTGCACCCCTTCACCCCTAACCCCTGCACCCCCTCCTGTGCCGACAGCCACTGCCCCTCTCCTGCACCCCCTTCACCCCTTACCCCTGCACCCCCTCCTGTGCCCCCAGCCACTGCCCCTCTCCTGCACCCCTTCACCCCAACCCCTGCGCCCCCTCCTGTGCCCTCAGCCACTGCCCCTCTCCTGCACCCCCTTCACCCCTAACCCCTGCGCCTCCTCCTGTGCCCCCAGCCACTGCCCCTCTCCTGGGCCCCCTTCACCCCAACCCCTGCACCCCCTCCTGTGCCCCCAACCACTGCCCCTCTCCCGCACCCCCTTCACCCCTAATCCCTGCGTCCCCTCCTGTGCCACCAGCCACTGCCCCTCTCCCGCACCCCCCTAACCCCTGCTCCCCCTCCTGTGCCCCCAGCCACTGCTCCCTCCAGCACCCCCTTGACCCCTAACCCCTGCGCCCCCTCCTGTGCCCCCAGCCACTGCCCCTCTCCTGCGCCCCCTTCACCCCAACCCCTGCACCCCCTCCTGTGTCCCCAGCCACTGCCCCTCTCCTGCACCCCCTTCACCCCTAACCCCTGCGCCCCCTCCTGTGCCACCAGCCACTGCCCCTCTCCTGCACCCCCTTCACCCCTAACCCCTGCGCCCCCTCCTGTGCCACCAGCCTCTGCCCCTCTCCTGCACCCCCTTCACCCCTATCCCCTGCACCCCCTCCTGTGCCCCCAACCACTGACCCTCTCCTGCAACCCCTTCACCCCTAACCCCTACACCCCCTCCTGTGCCACCAGCCACTGCCCCTCTCCTGCACCCCCTTCACCCCAACCCCTGCACCCCCTCCTGTGCCACCAGCCACTGCCCCTCTCCTGCACCCCCTTCACCCCTAACCCCTGCACCCCCTCCTGTGCCACCAGCCACTGCCCCTCTCCTGCACCCCCTTCACCCCAACCCCTGCGCCCCCTCCTGTGCCACCAGCCACTGCCCCTCTCCTGCACCCCCTTCACCCCTAACCCCTGCGCCCCCTCCTGTGCCACCAGCCACTGCCCCTCTCCTGCACCCCCTTCACCCCTAACCCCTGCACCCCCTCCTGTGCCACCAGCCACTGCCCCTCTCCTGCACCCCCTCCACCCCTAACTCCTGCACCCCCTCCTGTGCCCCAGCCACTGCCCCTCTCCTGCGCCCCCTTCACCCCTAACCCCTGCACCCCCTCCTGTGCCACCAGCCACTGCCCCTCTCCTGCACCCCCTTCACCCCTAACCCCTGCACCCATTCCTGTGCCCCCAGCCACTGCCCCTCTCCTGCACCCCCTTCACCCCCTAACCCCTGCGCCCCCTCCTGTGCTCCCAGCCACTGCCCCTCTCCTGCGCCCCTTCACCCCTAACCCCTGCGCCCCCTCCTGTGCCCCCAGCCACTGCCCCCTCCTGCACCCCCTTCACCCCAACCCCTGTGCCCCCCCCAGCACCCACATGGGGACACTGACCTGTGTGCATGGAGCAGCTGGCATTGCTGCCCCCTGCTCCTCCCTGGGACGTTGCTCCTCCTGGGCACCCCTAGGAGTGGGGGACGGGGCGGGGGGGGGGAGGCGAGAAGGGACGTCATCCGAGCTCCCTGCATCCAGGTCACTTTCCTCAGCCGGGCAGCGTCAGGGGAGGGCAGAGAGCAGCAGCTTCTGATGCTCCCCTCACAGCCCAGCCCAGGTGGGGAAAGTGACCAGGACGCATGGGGCACATAGTGCTGCTCCTCGCTCCCCCCACCCTCTGTGGGGCCACGGAGGAGCACTGGGGCAGGGGAGAGCAGTGAGCACCTTTGCACGGCCACACGGTGCCCTTTGACCCCCTGGAGCCCTGGGTGGCTGCCGGGGGCCCCACCCCTAAGGCCGGCCGGGCTCCCCAGCACGAGCAGCAGAGACACAGGGAGACTGGCCACACACTCTGTCCAACCATTGCCATTGCAGGAGAGAAGGTTTCACTGGAATCGAATGCCCTGGCTCAGACAAGAGACACAGGGAGGTTTTGCTGTTCATGGATCCATGCAAAGGACATTGTGTCTCTGTGTGAAAATAGGGAGGGAAATGAAACACCCGCCTGGTGGTGCCCAAGGCGGAAGGGACCCGTATCGGATTAGAACAGGACACGTTCTCAAGCAGCATGTTTCTTACTCTGCCCATCTGTCAGGTCTGATGATTATCGATGGAAATATTTTGCCATTGGGTCCTGTGTTTACACAGACATTGACATTTACCAACTAACACGTAATTCTCCCCGTCCTGCCTAGCCTGCCGGGGGGGAGTGTAGAAGGACAGAGTCACTCTGCCCAGAGCCCATGCCAGGCCTGGGCTCTCCATGCTGCCCACTTCCCACAACGCTGGGATCCTGCCCTGACCTCCCCTCAGACCTCTGCCCCCCACCCCCACTGCTGGGCTCCCCTCCCCACACTGTCCAACTCCCCTGCTTCCAGGATCCTTCCCCACTGCCCTCCTCCCCGCTGAGCAAAAACTCAACATTACTCCAGGGCCGCCCACAGGATTCAGGGGGCCTGGGGCAAAGCAATTTCGGGGGCCCCTTCCAGACAAAAAAGTTGCAAACCTGTAGAATACTGGATTCTCGTGGGCAGCGGCGTAGCCAGGGTCTCACATGAGGGGAAGCGAACACATAAAAAAAGGCACCACCCAACATATCAAATTACTAATTATATCCGCTCCCTCCCACTTCCTGCCCCCTTCAGAACCCCCAACACCCCCCCCACTCCTTGTCCCCTGACTGCCCCCTCCTGGGACCCCGGTCCCTGACTGCCCCCCTAGAACCCCACCTGTCCCCTGACTGCCCCGACCCTTATCCACACCCCTGCCCCCAGACAGACTGCCAGGACTCCCACACCTATCCAACCACTCCCCGCCCCCTGACAGGACCCCCAATATACACCAAGACACACCCCGTAATCCAAAGTGTGGGGGGGAGGGCAGGGCGAGGGACCACGCACCGCTCCTGCCATTGAGGGTACATGGGCAGCTGCTTCTGCCCTAGCACCTGGCTTTAGTGTGTAGCCAGAAGCCCTTGCGAGCAGGCGGAGGGATCCTGCTAGCAAAGGGAGTGTTTGATTTTAGAGTCTGATCCAAACAGACCCAGCAGAGAACCCAACAATAGCCCTGCCTCTGCCATCCCAGCACAGGGCCCGTAAACAAGCGAGGCAGAGACGTGCTTGATATCGTGCATGGGGTGGAGAGGGAGCACAGACCAGGGACGGGGCATGGAGAAAAACCACAGAGAGGGAGAGAAGGAGGAAGTGAGGAAGGAGGAGAAGCCCGGAGGCTGTGTCTCTGGAGGGAAGGCGCGTTCGGATGCAGCATGTTAATGAGCCCCTTGCAAACACAAGGGCAAGAAGCAGGGAAGGGATTGCAGAGGACAAGCTGGGCTACTCACTCAGTCTCCCCTGTGGGGCCCTGTGGCATTGGGTAGCAGGGCCCAGGAAATGAAAATCTCTTAACCACACAGAATTGTTAACTGCTCCCAAATCCTTTTGTGCCACGGCTGCAAGCTTAGAAGAGCTTAAGCTGTGAGCTGCATGGACGGCCTCAAGAAACCTCTCTTGTGCGGAGCCTCGAGCAGGTTTGCATTGTGTGACCCCGATGAAAAGCCCAGCAGAGAAAGCTTGCAACTGTCCCAGCTCTTTCAGCTGCATTTAGGGCCTTTAAATCACTCAGGCTGCATCTTCCAACTAAAATGCATTAACAATACAGCTCAGGCAAGCGGGCCGGGGGCCGTGCAGGCTGCCCGGGCCAGCTGACAGCACTTCCCGCTGACGGCTGCTTTTCTAGGCTTGTGTTTTGCTGTTGGACAGAGGCCCAGACGTCCTCCCATCTAACCCCCCCCTGCTCCCTGACTGCCCCAGCCCCCAGAAAGTCCCCCCCCGAACCATCCAACCCTCCCCCTGCTCCCTGACTGCCCCCCAGGACTCCTCTTACCACCCGGCAGCTCCAGCCGCTGGCTGCCTCTGGAGCCAAAGTTAAACACGTGCCAGCACACAGCCCCTCCCCCGCAGCGTGCTGAGGCAGTGTGTGTGTGTGTGTGTGTGTGTGCAAGGTGGGGGGGTCTGGCTGCTGGAGGCCCAATGGGAGCGGCTCAATCAGGCCCCAGCGGCCAATCAGCAGTGCCGCACTCTGCAGGGGGGGGAAATTCCAGATCTTTCCACCTTATTCCAAATTCCTACTAAGGCGCCACTTTGGGGGAATGTGCTCAGTGGGGGAGCGGCAGCCCCCCCTGCTCCCCCCAGCTACGCTCCTGCTTATGGGGGCCCCTGCAAGACCCAGGGCCTAGGGCAAATTGCCCCACTTGCCCCCGCCTCTGGGCGGCCCTGCTAGCAGCTCTTCTGGGAGCGCAGGGGAGGAATGACTCCTGTTGCATCGGTGCCTCTCAGGCGGGCACTGGACAGAGCCCAACAATCAATGTGATTGGTAGCAAAGTCATTTATTTCTCTCCAGCATGCTCTTATATACAATTATGGCAAGCAATCAAGCAATTGCTAATTGGTAAATAAAATACACACAGGCACAGCTGTAACTTCATAGGGTAATTATCATCCTGTACAACTTTCTGATTTATTATCCTGTTTACTGCCTACTTGGCAGATGAGAACCAGCCCAAGGCCACTTAGCTTCTAACATACCCAAACATACCCATCTGCCAAATTCACAATAGATACCACAGACTCTCCCTTCTCTAGCTTCTCCCCGTGGGGCTCTGGGGAGCAGGGAGGGTTGTGTGATAAATTCCATCCAACTCCCCCTTTGATCCAAGCCGAGGGGCATCTCAGACTCCACGATCCCCTTGGCAGGGCCAAACAAGGGATGTTTTCCACTGCCCAGGAGACCCAGCCAGGGACTAACGGCCACCCCAGACTTTCCCTTTCTTCCTTCTGGGAAATCAAATTCGACAAGCAGCTAAAGAAGCCTCAACCCTGCATCTGAATTAATGTCACATTTCTCACTGCCCGACACAAACAAATGTCATTTCAATCCCAGGTGAGTCCACTTCAGTCATTCCTCAGCCCCATTCCTTCCCCCTCCTGCCTTAGCTTAGGGCATTGCGCCACCCTGTGGGCATTTCATGTCCCTCCTCAGTTTCACATACAGACACAATTTCCTTTCCTGTTCAACGAACAGCAAAACTTTTCTGTGTCTCTAGTCTGAGCCAGGGCATTCAACTCCATTGAAACCTTCTCTCCTGCAATGGCAACGGCCAGACAGAGGGGACGTGGCCACCTTCAGCCCTGGCAGTGAGATATTCCCTCTCCTCTTTCTTCAGGCTGCTGTTGTTATTCCATAAAACATGAACCATGGAATAAAAAGCTGAGTTTACTCCAGGGTGAGGAAAGAAAGGAGCCACCAACTCCCCAAAAAATCTCAGTGCCCCAGAGAAAAGCTGCCCCTGTTATTGGAACTAATGATGTGCTGGAGATATGTTGGGAAAAGGGACTGTCTGAATTGCCAAGGCAGGAAACGAACAAACTACAGCAACACAGACACAGACACACTCTAGCCATGCTCCAGCCAGTGGGGAAATGGGCAGGAATTCATAATGTCAACTATAAAAATGATACACATCTAGAAATAGCATAATTATAATCATTCAATCAGGACCTCTCCATAGACCCCTTACGCGACAACCTTTCTACAATATTGGCTACAAATAGAACAGTTGTCGCAACGGTGATCTATACGGTTACAGATTATGTCAATAACGTCACAGGAGGTGACACAGCATCAGTGAGACTGATACTGGAATACTGCCTCCAGTTTTGGTGTCCTCATGTGAAAAAGATGTTGTGAAATTGGAGCTGGGGCAGCAAAGAGCCACCAAATGTTCTGAGGGCTGGAGAAAAATGCCTTCTAGGGAGCTACTGAAAGAGCTCAACCTGTTTAGCTGATCAAAAGAAGATTGAAAGGTGACTTCATTGAAGTGTTGAAGTGCCTTAATGGAGAGAAAGGATTGGGTATTAAAGGGCTCTTGAATCAAGCAGAGAAAGGCCTAACAAGACCCAATGGCTGGAAGGTGAAAAGAGACAAATTCCTATTACAACTAAGGCACAAATATTCAACAGTCAGGATGATTCACCACAGGAACAAGCTACCAAGGGAAGTGGTGGATTCTCCATCTCCTGATGTCATTTAATGAAGACTAGATGCCTTTCTGGAATGTGTTTGCCCCCAAAGTAGCTCTTGTGTCATACAGGAGGCCTGTGATATGCAGGGGGTCAGATTAGATGCTCTAATGGTCTCTTCTGGCCATAAAGTCGACTAATTTCTGAAAAACTGAGTGTAGCATTGGGAGCAGCGTCTGATGTTTCCCTGTCTAGCCGGCTTGCTGCCTAGAACGAACGCTCCTGGAGTGGGGTGATCCCCAGGGAGTAGCTCAAACCTCCACAGTGCCTGACCAGGGGCAGGACATTAGCCCAGCAAGGGAGGGGTGTGGCAGTGACATCACAAAGGCCTTTGGCAGGACCTCAGCCTATTGGTCCAAGGTGGTGGGGAGGTGGTGACCTCACAGAGAGATGCTGACATCAGCCAGGCAGGACCGGGGCGAGGAGCCAGGGAAACCTCAGAGACCCCTGTGGCTTTGCTTCAGCAAGTCTCCTTCTCCAGGTCTCTCTTTGAGGACTGAGAGAGTATTCGGGTTCACGGACATGAGCACCAGGAGGAACCTCTTTTGAGTTTTCTCCTTCCCTTGTAGTGATTTTACTAGAAAACAGCCGTCCCTGTTTAGAAGGTAAGAGCCTCCTCGAGGTCTGAAACCTGTTCAGTCTGATCCATCTGGTGACAGGTCACTTCCCTTCTGTCATGGGTCTACCCTCACTTGAAACTGGGGGGTTTCAAGGTGAGGACCCGCATGCCACCATGTCAAAGGTCTCACCCCCACTTGGAACTGTTGGGCTCCAATGTGGGGACCTGACTTGGTTTCCCTCTAAACTAAAATCCTAGTTTAGATCTAGTAAGCTGCCACCATGTCCTGGGATCTCACCCCCACTTTGAGCTTGTGGGTTCAAAGATGGGGACCCGCATGTATTCTACCACCACCCTAACCCTTAGGGTGGGGTTCCTTCTCGCTGCCACCACTCAATTAGGAAATGTGAATTGAGACACAGTCCTTCCCCAAAATCCTAGGGGATTCCAAGAGCCCCAAATCCATGGAGTTCTTACACCCAGGAGAAACAAACCATTCCCCCTGCTTCCTCTCCCCTCCCTTTTCCTAGGAGAGATACCGGGATCCAACTACAGAGGGATACCTCCCCCTCCCCTTTCCCTGAGAATCCACCCAAGGAAAGACCAAGAAGTCCTTAATAGAAAAGAATTTATTAAGAGAACAAAAAGAAAATACAGAATCTCTATGAGCCCAAGCTGGACACTCATAGGGTATAACCTTATCAATCTCTGGAGAGAATCCCCTCTCCCCCTTTTCTCAGTAAAAGCAATATCAGCAAACAGGAATAAAGCATTTCCTTTAGCAAACACCCAATTGCAAATATAGAAATCAAATCATAAGACTAATTCGCCTTTCTAATTAATACTCACTATTATTTAGTAGAAACTACTCCAGGAGAACTTGGAGACATGACTGTCCTCTGTTAGATCCAAAAAACAGTTCTCACAAAGACAAAGGCTTCCCTCCACAGAGATTTGAAATTATCTCATCTCTGATTGGTCCTTTGGTCAGGTGGTCACCAGGTACTACATGTTAACCCTTTACAGGTAAAACAGACCTTAACCCTTAACTATCTCTATACCTCAGGCTCCTCCCCATCTGTCCAATGGGAACAGGGACAGTTCTCGAACTCTGGGCAGTCGTGAGCCAGAGTGAGATAAGGGGCGATAAAGCCCTCTGTGAAGGAGAAAGGGGAGTTTCACGGTGTTTTAGCACCAAGGAATTCTAAAGTTTGCTAAAATGTCTAGTCTGTGGAAACAAGAAATGGTCAGGGCCAAACTTTTTAACCATTGCCTTTTCTAAAGCCCATTCAGGGATGTGAGTCCCTGTCTTTTAGGTACCTGGGGTTCTTTGCCAGCAGGAGAGAAGAGGTTCCTGCCTCCATTTTTGTGGCTTTAACAAACCAGGTGTTGTGCCCCAGTTCTCATCTGAGATCCCTGAAAAACAACATCTTCCCATCCATGAACAAGACAGGACCTATCTTTCAAAGGGGAACAAAGAGACCCCTGGGACTTGCAGACTAGCCAGCCTCACTTCCATAGCTCAGGAGATACTGCAATACATTCTTAAACACTCAGTTTGTCAGCAGCACCTACAGGATAATTTGGTTCTTAGGACGAGTAAGCATGGATTTGTCAAGAACAAATCATTCCAAACCCAGCATCTTTCCTTCTTTGGCAGAGTTCCAGGCCTAGTGGAGGTGGGTAAACAGTATGAATGATGATTTGGAAAATGGAGTGGAGAGTATCGTTCTAAAATGTGCAACTGACACCAAGCACTTTGGAGCACAGGACTGGAATTCAAAACGCCCTTAACAAATTGGAGACTTGGTCTTCTTGAGCCAAACCCCATGGTTGGGCCCCTCTCTCTAGACTGGGCTGAAGTGAAACCCCAGAGCCAGACACTCCTCCTCCTGGGCAGTGCGCTCCGACCTTGAATGGTCAGATGCTGCTTAGCGCTGTCAGAGCAGCAGTGGCTGGGGGATTCTCCCAGCACTTTCCAATAGCGGGAAGGTACGAAATCCCCATTTGACAGCTCGGGACAGAGCCCTAGAGCGGGGAGCAACTTGCCCAGAGTCCCCCAGGAAAAGGAAAACAACCAGCAGTGGAACCAATAGGAAACCCAGCAATGGAACCCAGGAGTCCTGGGGATGTGCTAGGGTGACCAGATGTCCCAATTTTATAGGGACAGTCTCAATTTTGGGGTCTTTTTCTTATCTAGGATCCTATTACCCCTCACCCTCTGTCCTGATTTTTCACACTCGCTGTCTGGTCACCCTCGGGTGTGCACATGTGGGGTCCCAGCTGCTCCCTGCCCCCTCATTGAAGCAGGTGTGCAGGGTTAGTGCCCTGGGAACTGCAGGGCACCAGTGGCCATAGGGCTGGCTGGAGGCAGGGCAGGGGCTGATTGGAGGCAGGGGCTGACTGCAGGCAGGGCAAGGGGTGCGGGGCTGGCTGGAGACAGGGGTGTGTGGGGCAGGCTGGCTGGCTTCAGGCAGGGACGCAGGGGGGTGCATCAGGGGTTTGCAGGGCTGGAGACAGAGGAGTGCGGGACTGGCTGGCTTCAGGCAGGGGGGGTGCGGCAGGAGTTGGCTGGAGACAGGGCAGGGTGTGCATGGCTGGGGGTGTGTGGGGGCTGGCTGGCTTTGGGCGGGGCCATAGGGGGTTGCAGCAGGAGTTAGCTGGAGACAGGGCAGGGGGTGTGGCAGGGGGTGGCTGTGGGCAGGGGGTGTGGGGCTGGCTGCAGGCAGGGCAGGGAGGACACAGATGGTGTGGGCAGGGCAGAGGGTGCAGGGCTGGCTGGAGGCAGGGCAGGGGGGTTCTGGATGGGGTGGCTGGAGCCGGGGCGTGCGGGGCTGGCTGCAGACAGGGGCTGGCTGCGGGCAAAGCAGTGGGTGCGGGGCTGGCTGGAGACAGGGGCTGGCTGCAGGGAGGGAAGCGGGTGGAGGGCTCACTGAAAATGTACCGAGAGGTATTTTAAGGTGAAGATAACACCATGGTTACCAGTTGACTGGCACATCCTGTGTTAAAGAAAGGAAGGGACCTGGAGTGAATAGTCTGAAGTATTTGTGTTACCAGCCCTGTCACTGTCTGACCCCCCTTCAGTGTGGAGCAGGTGTGTACGTTGCTGGGTGGAACGCACAGACTCCTGCAGAGCAGGGGCAGCTGTTTCCATGGCAGAGAGCCTGGCACTTAGGAGACTTTCTTGACTTGCTGTTTTGAAGCAATTCAGTAAAATAACGGTGGAGCTACAATGTCCGGTCCAAAATTTCAGCCCCCCTGGTGCAAAAACGCTATTTTAGGGTCTAAACAGGAGGCTCCCAGCGCTAGGACACCTGACCAGAGAGCTCAGTGGGGGCGTAACAGCTGCTGACTCTGAGGGTCCTGGGCTAAATCCACTTGCAGGTGGAGGCGTTTAGATTTATTTGATCGATAATGAGGAAGGCGAAGATTTAATCCCAGGTATTTTTAGTAAATGTCATGGACAGATCACGGGCAAAACCCAAAAGCTCATTGCCCATGACCCGGCCATGACTTATACCATAAATACCCCTCATTGAATCGTGGGGAGGGAGGCCCAGGGGGTCCGTGGCACCAGCTGTGGGCGCAGGGAGTCCAGGGGGCCCGTGGCACCATGTACGGGGGGAGAAGCCCCGGGGACCCACTGCCACTCCAGATGCTGCCAGGTCAGGGGAGCCCCAGAGGCCAGCCCTGCTCCGGCCACCTTGGGACAGGTGCCAGGAGCCACTGAGCTGTAGCTGCGCCTGCCACCCTTGGAACCACTGCTCAAGCTGCCCCCAGGACAGCTGCTGGGGCAGCCACGGAGTCAGCTGCAGTGGCCACTGCAGAAGTCACAGAATCTATGACTTGTGCAGCCTCCGTGACACAGAGGGATCCCTAATAAAGAGACAAAACCCTCCCTGCTGCTGTGACTGCAGTTCCTGGAAGGAAAGAGATGAACAGAAAGTGAAGAGAGAAGGAAAGAGAGAGACTCCCTGTCACCTCTGTCCCTGCTGCCTCCCCCCTTGTATTCTGTAACCCCATCTCACTGGGTTCCCTGTGCTGGTGCCATCGGGGTGACACTACAGTTCTGGGGATTTGGGGGGCTCTTCACTTCTCAGCATTTCAAATAAATTTGTCTTTGGGCTGAAGTTTCTCCTGTTAGGCCTCTCAGTCAGAGCTGTACCCCACCCTGTTTGCGGGGGGGGGGGGAAGAGGGGAGATGTAAATTGCAGAGTAGGCAGAGAAGTCGCCCATAAAGGGTCATATTGTTCTGGTGACTGGTTCTGACCGGGGTCCCACGTCCTCTGACACAGGCTCATGTGCAGAACATGGGAGCTCTGGCTTGTCCTAAATGCTGTAGAGTGTGAGTTCCTGGAAAGGGCAGGGGAGAGGGAGCAAGAGGAGAAAGGCAGAGACATTGGAGATGAGGAATAGGGGGGCGAAGAAGGAGAGAACAGAGAGACAATAAATGATTGAAGCAGAATAGGTGTCCCAACTCCATCTTGCTCATCACAGGTGTTCAGAGATTTGGGTAGTTGCGGGTTTTCCAGTGTCAAGTCTGAACTTTGATTCTAACAATGTGCATTGAAATATCAAGGGGATCTCCACATGCCTGATCTCTTCCCCCCTCCCCTGTTTTAGTATTAATTTTTATTTTGCCGTGTTTGGCTTAACCGTGATCTTCCCCTTCCGCCCCCTGTATTGCAATTTGGGGGTTATGTTTATTGTGCCTCCCTTTTGTTCATGTCATTATAATTGTAACAGCAAAGGAACCTGCAGGAGCAAAAACTGACTCAAAACTTTATTTCCCCATCATGCCGGAACATCCTCCAAACAGCTCATGCAGCTGGAATCATAACACGCAAGGCCAGGGATGGGAGATGCAGGTTTCCAAGTGTTCTGTCTTTCTCAGATGACATATTCCAGCCTCTTGTGTGCCTCCATCCTGTATGACCTGCTGGACTTTGACACATTTATTGTTTCATTCTATAGATAAAGTGATTGTAACACAATGTGACTGAAATTGTACCACTTCCAGATGAGGAAACAACAAAAGAGAAAAGCCATTATTGCATTGGCTGGGAATCAAACCCAGATGAATTGCTTAGAAAACACCCATGCACACCACTATACCACCAATACAGCTGGCAGGAGTAGCTTTTCTGCAAGCTGTGAGTGCTGGCAAAGGGGGTGACACATGACCACAGAGTTAGTGAGCAGGGTGGATGGGCTGGAAGCTGCCTGACAGCTGGGAGCAGAGTTACCATCCCAGAGTGACTGAAAGGGAGCAAAGGTGAAAACAGATCTCACTGGGAGCTGGCCCCACACCCGCCCCACCCCTAGGAGAGGGGAACTGAAGCTCAACTTCAATCACAGAAAAATCTTCCCTGAGAAGGAAGGGGACAGCTTGTTTTAAAGTCCAGGTTTGTGGTTGTTCCTGCTACATACGGAGGGGCTGGGTAGTGCTGATTCCAGCCCCGACTCTGGGAGGATAAGGAACAAATTCAGGCTGCCAGTGACCTGCAGGAGGGAGATGATCTTTTGACAGTGACGGATGCCTCATCCTAAAGGCCTTTGTCTGCCCCCTTCCAGTGACTGTTTGGCACAGGAATGCAGCCCCCACTCCTGGGTCTCTCCTGGGGAAATAATGTATCTGTGCAAAACACCAAAGCTTTTAACAGAAAGGAAGAAAAGGAAATGGCCACACGATGGGACTAGAACATAAGGAATGAAACACAAGATTCTTCTCCCACATGCATTGACTTTTAACCTTGTTTGTGGTGGTGGTGTATCCATGTTGGTCCCAGGGGTCCTCTGGGGCGCCGGGCATTGGCCACTTTCGGGAGAGTGGGCTAGATGAACTGGTCTGACTCAGTGTGGCTGTTCTTATGTTCTAACCGCTGGTTATGGAGGAGACGACCTTCCAGGCTACACAGAACTGAAGAAGGGTGCTGGGTTAGCTCCACAGCTTGTCTCTTTCACCAACAGAGGTTGGTCCTCTGCAAGCTCTTACCCTCACCCGCCTTGTCCCTCTTGGACTCTGAAAAGTGCTTTCTCCACTCCCCCCCCTGGAGAGATGTTAAGTTTCCCTTTGGGCAACTATCAGGCTGAAACAATTGTATTGACTGTGACACTAGAATTGAAGATTTAATATTATAAATAAATGAGTCTAAACCTGAGGTTCTGGTTTTCACATTGGTTTTTCTAACTCAGTTCCCAGTGCTCTTCTAGAAAGGCCTCCAGGACGCCTGCCCAGCCCAGCAAAAGTGGCCAGGAGAAAGCCCACACTGCTGCTCTTTCAGGTAGTTGAAGGCTGCTATCAAACCCCCCTCACTCAGTCAGTCCCCAGGCTGTGGCAGTGCATAGGATTCTTCCGTCCTAAGTGCAGGACTCTGCACTTTTCCTTGTTGAACCTCCTCAGATTTCTTTTGGCCCAATCCTCCAATTTGTCTAGGTCACTCTGGACCCAAACCCTGTCCTCCAGCGCTTGGATTCTTTACATGCTTTCACAGAGCAAAGAGCACATGTTCCATGATTTCATAGGGCAGAGTTTTGTGCTATCGGGAGCTTTCCCTGTGTGAATTTGACAGGTGGATCAACATAGAGACACACTGTGACCCTTCTCAGGGTGCTGAGGACTGTGAGTCTCCTTGTTGCCACCTGCCACAAGGAAGAGGGAGTTTTGCATTTGGCACCTGGATGTTAGTGACCAAACTCACCAGCCTGCTGGAACTCAAGGACCCTCCTCTGAGCTACAGCAGCCACCTTAACCCTTGAGTTCCTTCAATGTGTCCCACTCTGAAGTCCAGCCTGGATCACCAGATACTCGGTGAAATCCCAGATCCTCTCTTCCCCAAGTATCCCAGGTTACTAGTTTTACTGTGGACCATTGCTACTGTATTTCACACAGCACCTGAGTACAGTTATCGAACAAGCAAAAAATTTATTTAACAATGGATAGAGATTTAAACAAACAAACGTGAGTGATGGAAACCAACTGTTACCAACTAAACAAAGGCAGAAAATGATAGAAGAGAAAGGCCAGCACAAAAAACAGACAGAGGAACAATAAGATACTAAAAGGACAATGGTTGGAACTCTCCATTTCTCTCAGTCTTTGGATTGATGGGTACTAGAGCTGTAGCAACAGTTGAGGAACCAGGGTAAATTAAATCAAATTAACTTTTCAAGATTAGCCATCATTTCCTGTACGACTAACAAAACACAAAAACAAGACAACTTTCAGTATTCCAAAATAATTCAGATTATCACACAGTCTCTTACTCTTTAACCAATAACTTCACCTATAATTTCATTTTAACTGGTAACAATAAGATATTCAAAGATCACAAATTCTTGTCATATATGTTAGTTTTCTTTTAATCCCCATTGCCAACAACTGAACCCTGGTTCTTATTGTGGTTTGTCCCAACGTAGGTCCCAACCACTTCTGTGAGTTCATATATCTCAGGATCTTCTGCCATGTGTGTTGGTAGAAGGGGTCTTCTATGTCGGAATGTTTGCATCATGGAGAAAAATACCTCTCTTTTCACACTTTTTAATCTTTCAAAGTAGGAGGAGGAAGAGAAGTAATGTAAATGCATAAAACACAAGAGAAACCTCTCTGGTCTACACTAAAGACATTTATCGGGATAACTATATTGCTTAGGGGTGTGAAAAATCCACACAGCTGAGCAACAGTTACACAGCCCTAACCCCCTGTGTAGATAGTGCTACATGAGCGGGAGAGCTTCTCCTGCCAACATAGCCACCACCGCTTGCGGGGGCTGGACTAATCAAGCCCGATGGGAGAAATCTCTCCCATTGCCTTAGAGCATCTGTTATAGCAGTGCCAACCAGGCAGCCAGTTTGGGATCCACAGGGAAGGACTGTCCTATGAAGCACTCTCTCTTTGCATCCATACAGTGAAGGATGACTGTTCTCAATCTAACCCTGGCATACTTTGGAAGTGTAATCAGTGACACTGAACTAGGAAATGGAGTTGTACAAACCATTTTCCTTGGGTCACCATAGCTTCCTTTACTGGGGTGGAAACCAAGAACTGGGTGTGGACTCTTTCAACCTCAGCTCTTTCCAAATCCTTGGTCTTGGATAGGGTAAAGTTACAGTTCTCTGAAGTAGACTCCTTTACAAAACCACTTAAAATCTCAGCAGTGTTAATGAGGAATGGCTTCCTGAAACATGCCCAGCTTTTCTTTAATTCAGTGGCACAGGTCCAGGGAAGGGACTGGATACAGGCCTGGATCAGAATCTTCATTAGTTACCAGAGCTGGAGATTCTATTAAAAAATGGCTATTTTTCTGAAGCTATTACATTTTCAACACTGGTTTCATTTTATACACATCTTTAGCACCTACAAAGGATAAATTCAACAAAAACTCCGCTTCTGTTTCCTCAAAATCTGTGTCATGAGGGGCTGCATTTCCCATACCATAGGATTAGCTAGGAGAGATCTTCTGTAGGGCCTGGGTTACAAATGCTTTGGGAACCAAACACACGGGCATTTTGCCTAGTTCAAAACCACTTACCATGGAATTCTCTTCCCAGATCATTGGAGACAATATTGCCTTAAACAACTGAAATACACTGTGATCAGATGCACTTCCTTCAGTTAGCTGGGGTTCTGCTGTTGTTCACCATTTCTGAGTGGAGATTTTAAATCACTGCTGTTTCTTTGTTAGCCTGTCCAGTAAATTAGAGAGTTCTCTCCTGTTGATAGAACTGCACTTCAGCTTTCTCCATGTCATCATGGAGGGATGGGGAAAAAGCAAAGCTGAAATCATAAATGAGGACTTTAGCAAAGGGTCATTGTCTTAAATTCTTCAATAAATCTGAGCTACATCCTACCAAACTGAACTAATATCCAATTGGGTGACCAAACAGCCTTCAGGAAAGATAGAAACCCACATCACAGAGAGACAATACATGACAAAGAAAGTGTCAAGTGAAATTCCAGAGCAGGTTACATCTGATTATTCAGAATCGGGACAAGAGAGTCTCCCATCACGTTCTCCTCTGATCCATTCAAACCTGCTTCCCTCATCCCTGTCTCAATAGTCAGTTATGTTATTTACAAATTTTTTAGTATCCTAGCATGCTCATAATGAGGGAAAAACAGCCCTCTTGCTAGAAGTGGCTTTACAATAGATGGAACCTGGAATTTAAACTCTAAATGATCACACTGTATTTGGGATCCATTTGAATTCCCCTCCCAGGTCTTTGACACTTTCATCTCCAGTCATAGCGACTCTGATATAGGATTAAAGAAGTCAAAACATCATCTGCAAGCACAGACAACGGAGAATGCTTCATCACATGACACTTTGAGAAGTGGATGGATAGAATGTGATGAAGATAAACTCTACCTGGCTCAGGCAAAAGGTAACAGTTCTGCAGTGAAGGGGAAGGAGGGAATCTCTGAGTCACCCCATCTCCTTCTAGTGTCACAGAAGCTGAAATTATACTTTTTTCCTGCCCCTGCTCCTCTTCATTTACATATAATTTGAAAAATTCCCAAGATAACTGCTCTTCAGCACAACCCAGAGCAACATGAGAACAATTGGCAAGGATACAATCTGGATCACTGGTGACTCTAACAATAACTTTGCAATAGGAGGAATGGTATAAACGTGATGCTCCCTGGTTCCTCATAGGAAGGGCACACTCCAACTACTTATGGGACAATAGAAAGGACAAATAGGTCCATCTCAAAAGAGGGCGAACTGCAAAAGGCAAAAATGGGCCACTCATCTGGACAAGCTGAGGGATAACGGTGCTGCAAACAGTTCAAAGAGCTTTAAAAGTTACTATGTGGGAATCAGGAAAAGTATTAAAAAACAAAGTATTGATAGCCCTAGAGATGAGGGAGCTCATGTGAGAGCACTCTATTCAGGTAATTCAATGTCTGAAATTCAAGATCCGATGGTTAGTTTGAAAATCAGGGCTCTTGGGTCCTATTCCCAACTCTGCCACTGACTGGCTGTGTGACCTCAGACAAGTCAATTCTTCTCTCTCACATGTAGCTTCTCCCTCTTTCAAGTAGGGATAATAATGATCTGCTCCTACCTAGCTCAACACACTCACTCTTCCCCAACACACACACACACACACACACACACACACACACACACACACACAGTCTCCACACTGAAGTTGAAAAGCAGCTGGCAATCTAGTAGGATGCCCCTGGAACAATGGGATAGAGAAACCTGCATCACTGAAAGTGCAGCCACGGAGACACCACACACCAGCCTTGCCTAGCAGGGGCAGGGGGGCGAGAAGGGACATCATCCGAGCTCCCTGCATCCAGGTCACTTTCCTCAGCCGGGCTGCGTCAGGGGAGGGCAGAGAGCAGCAGCTTCTGATGCTCCCCTCACAGCCCAGCCCAGGTGGGGAAAGTGACCAGGACGCAGGGAGCACATAGTGCTGCTCCTCGCTCCCCCCACCCTCTGTGGGGCCACGGAGGAGCACTGGGGCAGGGGAGAGCAGTGAGCACCTTTGCACGGCCACACGGTGCCCTTTGACCCCCTGGAGCCCTGGGCGGCTGCCGGGGGCCCCACCCCTAAGGCCGGCCGGGCTCCCCAGCACGAACAGCAGAGACACAGGGAGACTGGCCACCCACTGAGCAGAGGTAGCCTGGGCGGCTCGTAATGGAGGCTTGGGGGGGCTCAGCCTCCCCAAACCTTGCATCGCCAAGGGGACAGTGGGGCCCATGACTAGGGGCCCTGGCCAAATTGGGTCCCCCTGGCAAAGTCTCCCCCATGTGGGCCCCAGGGCTGGAGGAGCTCCCACTCCCTCCTACGGCCCGGGGGCTGCACCAGGGGCACAGAGCTTCTCTGGTCTCGGGGCCGCAGCGGGGCCGGGGTAAAGGAGTGACAGGGTGGGGCCAGTGGGGGAAGGGGTGGAACAGAGGTGACAGTGGGTGGGGCCATGGGTGGAAGGTGTGGAAGGGGGCGGAGCCACACTGTCATAAACAGATAGTTAAGGGTTAAGATCTCTCTTACCTGTAAAGGGTTAACATGCAGTACCTGATGACCACCTGACCAGAGGACCAATCAGAGATAAGATTTTTTCAAATCTCTGTGGAGGGAAGCCTTTGTCTTTGTTTTTCTTTGTTTTTCTCTGAGCTCTCTTTGGATCTAAGAGAGACCAGTCATGTCTCCAAGTTCTCCTGGAGTAGTTTCTACTATTTAATAGTGAGTATTAATTAGAAAGGCGAATTAGTCTTATAATTTGATTTCTATATTTGCAATGGTGTGTTTGCTAAAGGAAATTCTTTATTCCTGTTTGCTGTTACTTTGCTTTTACTGAGAAAGAAAGGGGGAGGGGGATTCTCTCCAGAGATTGATAAGTTTAGACCCTGTATTGTTTCATTTGGTTACAGAGACAGTGACTTTTCTTTTTATTCTTTAATAAATTCTTTTCTTTTCTTTGGACTTGGTTAATTCCTTCTCTTGTGGAAATTCAGGGGAAGGGGAGGAGGGAAGAGAGAATTCCTCCTGGGTTTGATTCAAGCAGTTTGAATCAGGTATCTCTTTCCAGGACTAGGGAAGGGGAGGGGGAGGTAAGTCCCTCTTTGTGTTGAGTCAAGGATTTGACTCGGTGTATATCTCTCCAAAGTGGCTAGGAGAGAGGGAGGGGGGAAGTGGGCTGCTTCCCTGTGAGTAGAGATTCAGGGACATTGAATCTGTGTTCCCCAGGGAAAGTTGGGGGAACAGGCAGTGTGTCAGACACTTTAAATCTGACTGGTGGCAGCATAGTAGATCTAAACTAGGATTTTAGTTTAGAGGGAAAAAAGCAGGTCCCCACATTGGAACCCAACAGCTCCAAGTGGGGGTGAGACCTATGACACACACTAGGATGTGAGCAAGCAGTGTCCATTGTCGCTGTGCTATCTCGGAGAAGTGTGCATTGTACACGGTTCCTGGGATAGTCCTTGGGAGTGTGGATCCCTTTAATGGGCCAGCAGCGAGTCTGGCTCCTCCATTGTCACACCTGAAAGGCTGGTGGTGGGCATTTCCCAACCTCATCTCAGTCACACACACAGAGCAAAACTTCCCAGCCAATGCTACACACACAATCCAACACAATAGTAATGTTCAACAGAACAAGACTTTTGAAATGATACCTCACCAGGCAGACTTTGTACAAACCGTATCATCATTATATGAGAGTGGTGAATATGGGACTTCCAGGGTGCTGCTCTGAGCACAGCGTGCCACATCTGGGCTGACATGGCAATGGAGATGTACCCTTAGAGTCCATCTCTCCTGGAATAAAGATGGCAGCATGGCTTGCCTGGACCATCTGACGTGGGCTCATGAAGCTAAAGCTGAGAGGCTAAAAACTGTGGTGCAGCTATTTCTGTTCACACTGAAGCCTGGGTTCGGAAACCCTCACCCCTCGTGGGGTCTCAGAGGTTGGGCTCAAGCCCATCTGTCTGCACTGCAATTTTATACTCTTGCAGCCCAAGCCGCATAACCCTGAGTCACCTGACCCGGGCTTTGCGACAGGTGCCCTGGGTGTGTTAATCGCAGTGCAGACATAACATTAGGCTACGTCTCCAGTGCAATGAAACACCCACGACTGGCCCGTGTCACATTAATCAGGGTCATGCGGCTTGGGCTGTAAAGTTGCAGTGTCCGTGTCTCGGCTCAGGCTCCGTCCCCTGCTCCAGGAGCCCAGAAGGTTGGGAGGGAGTTTAGCAAGTGGAAATGGTAAAACCGCAGGGGAGTATTACCCTGGACTCATGGCATTTCTCCATTGGTCTGTCTGCTTTGGGGCAGGGACAGAAACACGTCCTGCTGCTTTTGTTATTTCAAAGGGCAGGTTAGGATTTTCATTCTCAGACACAGTGCACAAAACAGGACTCAACCCTCGGCATAAACTAAACGAGCTGCCCACAGATTCTGGCAGCCACAATGAGCATTTGGTGTGAGAGCTCAGACCTGCCCCTGTCCCAGAGGGACGGGGTCGTCTGTGAGGGGACTGGACCACTGACCTATCAGCTCCTAACTCCCAAACTTTCAGTAACTCTATCATCAGTGCCTGTGAGTGTAATTTAAACCATAAGAAAAACCACACTAGGCTAGACCGAAGGTCCATCTAGCTCTGAATCTTGTCTTCTGACAGTAGCCATTACCAGGTGCCCCAAAAGCAACTCAGTAAGGTACCACTGGAACTTGAACCCAGGAACCCCTGTATACAAAACAGTGGTTTTAGCCAGCTAAGCCATGGTGCCTTCAGTTGCTGAAGGGATCATGTCTGCACACACCTGACTCTCTGCCAACCTCCATCTGGGCCTGACAAGCTTTGCTTCTGTTTGGATTCAGTAAAGCGGAGGAGCAGGGGAAGTTTTACTCCCAAGGTTCTTTGGACAGGTCTACACTACAAAATTAGATCAGTGTAACTACATTACTCAGGGGTGTAAAAAATTTACCTTCCTAAGCAATGCAGTTATATCAGCCTAACCTCGGTGCAGATAGCGCTGTGCCAACAGGAGGGCTTCTCCCATCAACATAGCTTGGGGAGGGGCTTGGTTAGTGAAGATGAAGAGAATAGGTGGCCCATGGCTCTTGCATTTGGGGAGGCTGGGTGTGAGCGCTGGAAGCTCCCTAGAAGTGGGGGGCCCATTGGTGCCCAGACCATGGCATTGCTCCCCCCACACTTCTCCTCTCTCTGAGGCCCCACCTGTGCTCCCCCCTTGCTTCTGTTTGGCCACTTCCCACCCCCCGCTCTTCCTCTTTGGCTGAGGACGGCTGAGCCACCTTTCGCTCGCTCCCCTCCTCCCCCAAGGCCTTCCTGCCTGCTGCTCGTGCCTCTCCACCCCCTACCACAAGGTCTGCCCACCAGCCGCCACCGCCACCTCTCTGACCCATCCCTGCAACCCACCCTGCCCACCACCCACACCTCTGTGCCTCTCCCCTGAGACCTGCCCTGCCCACTGCCCCCACCTCCGAGACCTGCTCTGCCCACCGCTCGAACCTCTCTGCCCCTCCCCTGAGACCCACCTGTCCATGTCTTTCTTCGGTCATCTGTTGTTATTCCATGAAGCATCAAGAATGGAATAAAAAGGTGAGTTTACTCCAGGGTGAGGAAAGAAAGGAGCCACCAACCCCCCGGCATTGCTGCTTTAGTTAAAGTGTTTTAACTAAACAGCTATTGAATGTCCTCCCTATGCCCTTGTGTCACCAGAGCACATCCATGCTAGCAGTTTGTGAATGGCAACAGAGAGCAGTGCACTGTGGGTAACTATCCCACTGTGCAACTGGCTGCAGGGTGTTTTGGGAAGGGTTTGCAATGCCTCACGGACTGGTACAGCATCACATGATGCAGGTTTCTCTATCCCACCGTTCCACGGGCATCTTACTAGATTGCCAGCTGCTTTTCAACTGCGGTGTGCGTGGCGGGGTAGAGACTGTTTGTGTTCTGGGGAGAGACAGTGTGTGTGCTGGGGAAGAGTGAGTGTGTTGAGCTAGGTAGGAGCGGATCATTATTATCCCTACTCAAAAGAGAGAGAAGCTCAGGCTGAGAAAGGAGAATTGACTTGTCTGAGGTCACACAGCCAGTCGGGCAGAGCTGGGAATAGGACCCAAAAGCCCTGATTTTCAATCTAACCATCGGATCTTGAATTTCATACACTGAATGACCTGAATAACGTGCTCACAGATGAGCTCCAGACCAACAACAGTGGACACGAATTATTCAGCAAGTATTTGAGAACTGCAACATTTGAGAGAATCATGAACTGCTCAGAGACCATTAATGTAGAGAAGCAGCAAAATTCATCAAACACAGAACTGGTTCTGACTTATTTCCTTGGTCTTAAAAGAGAACAACAAGGACCTGAGTCTCCTCCCTGTCAATAACCCCCTGCTCAGCCAATCAGGGTAGAGACTGAGGACGGGAGGCTGAGGGTTCTCACCAGAGAGCCCAAAGGATGGCCCAGGTCACTGGTGGGGATCACTGCCCGAGCACTATTTCAGCCCCACAGTTTTGGGTGGACCTCCCACAGTGGGAGCTGCAGAGCACTCCCCCGCAGCACGCACACACACACACACACACACACACACACACACCTCTCCTGCTGTTGTGAGGGGAACAGGAGAAAGGACAAAAGAAGCAAGAGATGAAGAGAAAGGGAGGGAGGGAGGGATGGAGGAAAAGGGGAAACAAAAAGGACAAACCCCAATGTCCCCAGTGATTCTAAGGGACAAAATCCCAGGTGCGCAATAAAATTCTGCCTCCTTAAGCTCGTGTTTTCCATGCCTAGAATTCAACTCTCACCAGCTGGATCAGACCAAACAGGTTTCAAACCTCCAGGAGGCTCTTACCTTCTAAACAGGGACGGCTGTTTTCTAGTAAAATCACTACAAGGGAAGGAGGAAACTCGGAAGAGGTTCCTCCTGGCGCTCACGTCCGTGAACCCGAATACTCTCTCAGTCCTCAAAGAGAGACCTGGAGAAGGAGACTTGCTGGAGCAAAGCCACAGGGGTCTCTGAGGTTTCCCTGGCCCCTCGCCCCTGTCCTGCCTGGCTGATGTCAGCATCTCTCTGTGAGGTCACCACCTCCCCACCGCCATTGACCAATAGGCTGAGGTCCTGCAAAAGGCCTTTGTGATGTCACTGCCACACCCCTCCCTTGCTGGGCTAATGTCCTGCCCCTGGCCAGGCACTTTGGAGGTTTGAGCTACTCCCTGGGGATCACCCCACTCAAGGAGCGTTCGTTCTAGGCAGCAAGCCGGCTAGACAGGGAAACATCAGACGCTGCTCCCAATGCTACACTCCGTTTGCCAGAAATTAGTCGACTTTATGGCCAGAAGAGACCATTAGAGCATCTAATCTGACCCCCTGCATATCACAGGCCTCCTGTATGACACAAGAGCTACTTGGGTCTGTTCCTAGAATGGAAGCTGCATATTGAACAAGTCCCGACAGGTTTGCTACACCCTGGCCTCCTCCCATTCTCCACCCTGGGAATTTTTTGGCAAACTCCAACCCCCAAACCAGAATGCCCAAGCCTCCCTCCTCCAGTGCAATTTGGTGTCCCTCTCCCTCCAGCAGGAACCCACCAGCAAACCCCCAATAACCCCTACCTGGACGGGATCCTCTGCAGCCATTTCCCTTCCCTGTCCCATGGGAGGATGGGATGAGCTGGAGCGAAACATGGACGACATCCTGCAGCCTGGCAGGGCGAGAAGGGCAGTTGTGGAGGTTTCAGAACAGGCTTTAGTTCATGTCACATCACGATTCCCCCAGGATCTTTCCCTGCAGAGACACAGCCTAGGCTCTGCCATGCTGAAACATGCTCCAGCTCTTTATTGCAGGGGAGACCTGGCCCCTGCTGCCAGGCTAAGCCCACAGGGAGATTTTTCAGCCTCCCCAGTAATAAAGTCTCTGAACAAAATGCTGGAAAGGAGCAGAACCAAAGGGGCTGGGCAGGCTCCATAGGGACACTGGCTCCTCCCTTCCCCTCCTGTGTGGCCATGTCCTGTCGCTGGCAGAGATCAGCCCCCCCATCTTCCCCCCAGAGGCAGCCGTGTCTGCGGGCTCCCCCAGTCAGCACCCACTAACCACCATCCACGTTGGGGGAGTGACACAGGACAGCAAATTCCACCTACCCAAGGACAAATTGCTGCAGATAAACGGGCTGGGTTCACATCCCAAAGCTGAGGCGAATTTACAGAGAGAATAGGGAAAATGAGAGACGAGAGAGTCAATAATTGTAGGGAAAGCAAGGGAATCTCCTTGGATTTTCTAGCCACATGTGGGGAGGGGAGAGAGAAGGGGAAGAACCGGAGAGACAGAAAGAAACGGCACAAACAGGAAAAGGATGCGAGTAGCTCACCCCCGTGACCATAGGCGTGTGCAGCACATTTCATTAGGGTGCGCACCCAGGGAGCCCCGCCCTAGCCCCGCCCCATCCACTGCCTCCCACTTCCTGCCCCCTGGCTGCCCCCCTCAGAACCCCCAACCCCCCCTGCTCCTTGTCCCCTGACTGCCCCCTCCTGAGACCCCCCCCCACTGTAACTGCCTCCCTAGGACCCTACCCCCACCCATCCCCCTGACCCTTATCCACACCCCTGACCCCAGACAGACCCCCGGGACTCCCACGCCCCATCCAACTGCTCCCCACCCCCTGACAGGACCCCCAGAACTCCCGACCCATCCAACTCCCTCTGCTCCCTGCTGCCCCGACCCCTCAACCCATCCAAACCCTCTGCTCCTTGTCCCAACCGCCCCCTCCAGAGACCCCCCCCCACCACCCCTCATAATCACCCCCCCCAACTAGCCAAACCCTCCTCTCCCACCTCCTGGCCAGCTCTGTCTAGGTGGCTGTGCTCCCACCCACACACTCAAAGTGGCCAGAGGAGGTTCCCTCTTCCTTCGGGGGGAAGGTGTTGCATAGTGGTTAAGGCACAGGGCTTCAGGCGTTCTGGGTTGGTTTGAGTCTCTGCTCTGCCACCAGACTCCCTTGCTTAGCCTTGAGGATAAGTCACTTCACGCTCATTGTGCCCCAGATCCCTGCCTGGATCAATGGGGCCAACACTGACCCTGCCTCCTGTGGCTAAATCCATTCCATGGCTGGGGTTGATGGGGGGGAAATGGAGAGGATACCAAACATGGGGAGATTTGGGCTGAATTTCTCCACAAGCCAGAGAGTGGGAGCCTAGCTCCAGCAGGGGGGAATGGGTGCGAGAGGGGCTCCAGGCCAGCTTACACAGGAGGGGGCGGGGTCAGGGCTTCAGCCTTGTAACTTCTGCCACTAAGGTGGCTGGGGCTCCCGAGCCGGGGACTTCAGCCCCACATCTTCTGCCAGGGTCTGGGGTTCTCCTCCCTGCCCCAGGGTGGCTCCTCGCCCCCTCCATCCCCCCCCCCCCGCCCAGTGCAGCTCCTGCTGGGGTCTGGGCTCCTCTCCCCCTCCCCCGCCGGTATCTGGAGCTTCTCCTCCCCCCAACCTCCCCCAGCCCAGCCGGGCTCCCCGGGGCTCCCGCCGCTGCTGTGGCCGGAGCCGAGCCTGGCGGGCAGGGAGCAGCGATTCACGCGGGGGCCCTGGCAGAGCCCCCAGCCCGAGCGGGGCAGGGCAGCCCCAGGGGAGCGGGGGGGGGGGCTCTGCTGCTGCTGGCCCCGCCCCCCACCGACCCTTGGGGCTGTTTGGGGGGGCTCACTCAGCCCCCCAGGAGCGGGGGGGGGGAGCAGCGGAGCGGAGCCTGCCCAGCAAACAGCTGATCGCAGCTGCGCCCAGGCCGCCCCCGGGGAAAAGCGCCGCGGAGGAGGCGCCACAAGCTGCCGGCAGCGGGTCATTCCCGGGGGGGGGGCCGAGCACCCGCCTGCAGCCGCCGCAGCCTCCTTCCCCCCCCCCCGAACCCCCACGGGAGGGGGGAGCAGCCTCCCCAGCCGGGGCTCAGGGCATTGGGGTGCCGGGGCTCCCCCCCTGCGCACGCCTGGGCCCGGGACACTCACACACACACTCTGCCCCGGGGCTCCCCTGGTGCCCAGAGACCGATCAACCACCCGCCTGCCCCCCCCGCCCTTCCCCGCCTGCAGCTCCGGCCTCTCCCCTCCCCTCCCGCCCCGCCAGCCGCACCCAGGGGAGCCCCGGGCCCCAGGCTCTGTCCCCACCTGGAGCCCAGCGGGGCCGGGGGCAGCTCCTGCTGCAGCTGAGAACAGCGGCTCCGCTCCGGCCCGGGCGGCTCCAGCGCTGCCGGCAGCACGTGGCCACCAGGGAGCAGCTGCTGAGCCCGGGCTCCTGCGTCACAACGTGTCAGAGCCCCGCCCCCAGGAGCTGCCCCGCCCCCGGGCTGTGCCAGAGCCCCGCCCCCAGGAGCTGCCCCGCCCCGGCCTGTGCCAGAGCCCCGCCCCCAGGAGCTGCCCTGCCCCCAGGCTGTGCCAGAGCCCCGCCCCCAGGAGCTGCCCCCCCCTGGGCTGTCAGAGCCCCGCCCCCAGGAGCTGCCCCGCCCCCGGGCTGTGCCGGAGCCCCGCCCCCAGGAGCTGCTCCGCCCCCGGGCTGTGCCAGAGCTCCGCCCCCAGGAGCTGCCCCATGTTGGGTCTCTGGGCTTTGTTCTCCTGCCTCCTACTTCCCAGCACCCCCCCCCCAGCTGCTCTCTTCCTGTGTCTACAAACACCCCCTGGGCAGGCTGCAGCGCTTGCTGGAGCTGTCTCCAGTGGCTGAAGTTGCCTCCATCTCTGCTCACCTG